>NW_007727646.1:98879-131141 GCF_000696425.1 Galeopterus variegatus
GGGGGGGGTGGCGGGTGGGCCCTCGCAGAGGGGGGCGGGGGGGGGGGCGGAGGTCCGGCTGGGGAGGGGGCCGCCCCGCCTGTGCAGGCCGTGGGGATGCTCTGGGGCTGGCGGAGGGTCAGCGGGGCAGGCTCTCGGGGGCAGTGGCGCCTAGTCCTCTATGACGATGGGTTCGTCGTTGACCGGTGCGGGCGGGGGCGGCCGCAGCGGCAGGGCCTGGCTCTGGCGCAGGGCGATGGGCTTGTAGGGCCGGCGGGCAGCGCGCTTGGTCTCCGAGGACGAGAGTAGCTTGCGGATCTTCCTGTGAGTGCAGAGAGATGGGCCGGTGAGGGCCAGAACATGGTGGCTGTGCCTACCTACCCGTCCCCGGAAGCTCCCACCTGGTCTCCTCGGTGGCCATGTAAAACACGTCATCTGGGGCATCAATCCAGTTCATCCGCCGCCGCTTGACAGGGGGCAGTGAGCCCCCCCGGATCAGGCGCACTTTGGTGGGGTATGACTTCCCGTTGAGCAGGAGGTTGCGGCTTGGTCCCTGCGGTGGAGGGAGTGTGAGGGGCCACCTGGAAAGGCACCTGCACCCAGGCGCACAGCTTCCCAGCAGCCAGGCCCATGGGCACTGCCTGCTGTCTGCCCCTCCTCTGGTTTGGCCAGGCCTCCCGAGACTCCCACGTGGCACCTGGGCACAGCTGTCTGGGCCTCCTCCCAACCCCCCGAGGGAGCTGCGTGACCATACATGTGAGTGTGTGTCACATCGCTGGCCCGCCCTCTTACCATGTGCCTCGTCTGTCCGTGGTTTGCCAGACCTGATGAGAAAAGAATGGAATGTGAGTCCCGGGGGAGCCAGCCATGGGACACAGTGGACAGAGACCAGAGACGGAACCTTGGGGGTCACCCCCAAGCCACAGCCCACACCCAGGAAGTGCCTGAGGAGACGCAGGCACCTCAGCTCCACTTGGTCCCAGCCTCGCCCAGACAGTGGTGCCCAGATGGCCTCTCAGCTCTCGAGGATCTGGGGCCACCTTTGTCCTGGCCAGTAGCAGATGCACCAGCTGGGGCCCCAGGCAGGAGACTGGAGGTCTTGGGTCTGATGGCATGCTCCCTACACACGGGCCACCCACCTGCCCGACTGGGCTGAGAAACAAAGCCCAGCTGACATGGTGGCCAGGTGACGCCTAGCAGGGCTGTAATACAGCAGCCCAGAGAGCCGCTCTGCGGTCAGCTGCACCGTGGCACTGCTCCGACCCTGGGAGACCAGGATGTACCTGCTTCTTTCTAAGGGCTCCAAGCCACCCCCCGACCCAGGGCCAGGGCATCTAGAGCCCCAAGCCCCTGCTGGTGGCTCAGTCATGGCCCACAGCAACACCTGGGTCCAGCCATCCGACAGTATGCTAGGTGAGGACCCAAAAGGAGAAAGCTAAACCCAGGCTGAAGGGCAGGCCAGGCTCCCTGTCACCCCCCACATGGCCTTGGAGCCTCAGCCGGGCCCACTCCAGCCCTGCCTTGAGCTTATGTGAGCACGGGTAAGCAGGAGCAGGACTCAGGATGGCCCGGCCCCCAGCAGGACCAACCCTTGAAGATGACAGGGCGCCACCTTTCAACTCCACTATGTGTATACTCCACCAGTATCCTGCCAGTCCTAAGAACGCCTCTCAGCTGAGGTCTGCCCCTTTAGGCGCAAAAGCCTGTCCAGCCCCTATTCTGTCTGCAAGATGCCTTGTAACTTGGGGTGCCCCTGGGTGGCCCACTCAGGCCTTGGGGAGCCCCGGGCTTAGCTCTCCCCCACCAGCCTGCTTGGCTCTGCCAGTTGGGTGTGGGGGCCCAGGCATCTGGTCTGCAGCCCCCCTGGGCAGGGACAGCCACCAGCACAAACTACTTACCCAGGTAAGTGCCTACCAGTACGAGGGTTGGCAGAGGGAAGAAAACACATGCTAGAATTAGAGCGAGTGCCACACACCCGTCGTGGGCCCGAGGACGCGATGCACAGCAGCAGCGGCACAGGTGGGCAGGCAGGGAGTGAGTTACACCCCCACAGGGCTGGGGAGCAGCCTTGCCCGGAGCTCAGCTAACGCCAGGCCAAGTTGGACAGACCCCACCCCTCTGTGGCAATGCCCCCCAGGGCCAGGGCCACCTGGGCTGGGGGCTGCCTCCTTCCAGCTGGCCCAGGGCTCACAGTCCCTCTCCAGCGCCCAGTCACAAACCGCACCTCAGTACGGCTCCTCCCTCTTGGCTGGCTGACCCCTTTGAGCCTGGACCCATCCCCGGCCAGCAGGAGCCAGCAGGAGCCAGCAGGAGCCCCTCACAGGGCTGTGCAGGGCTCCCCTCGCGCCCAGGAGGGGCGCCCACCACAGGATGCTCCTCGGGAACCGCACAGCCAGGAAGGAATATGTGGATTTTGTAAAATTTAATGGGAATGAGCGGACACTTATCTAACTTGTTTGTTAACAGCTTTTTTGGAAAACAAAACCAAAAGCTCAGAGATGCATGCCAACGAGGACTCGCTTCCACTTCTTTAAGATTTGATGGTGCCCCACTGTGGGGTGCAGACAAGTGAGGCCAGCCCAGGGGAAGGCTGACCGCCAGGCGTGTGTGGCCGGGGCAATATGGAGCCCCCCCAGAGGGGCTGGCGGATTGAGGTAGCACGGGCAGTGAGGGGGCCGGGGCAGGTGAGAGGCCTCACAGATCGAGACAGAAGAACCTGGTACCTGCCAATGCAGAGCTGCCAGCTGACCCCACAGGGATGTGCCTGCTAGGGTGCCCAGCAGCCTGCAAGGCTCCCAAAAGCAGCTGAGAGGACGTGTCCCAACGGACAAGGCTCAGCTGCCCGTTGCCACCTCCTAGGCCCTGCTAGCCCCACCCTGCCTCAGCTAACACCAGGTGTGAGCAGCCCCTATTCCATGCGGGTGGGCCCACAGTCTGTGTGCACCCACAGGGCCAGCCAGCACCCCACACGCCCTGGGAGGCCCAGGCTGGTGCTTGCCCGGCCTTGAACACCTCCCTTCCCACACTGGCATGCCCAAGCTAGGTTCTGTCCATTCATCCTGGAGGGGCCGGGGTCCCACAGCCCCCTGCTGCAGCCAGCACAGGGCACCCAAGCCAGTCCTCAGATAGACGGCACCGAGAACAAGTTCAGTCACCCACAGCCTATATAGATACCCCAACCAGCCCTACTGTCCCCCTCCCCCCAGCAGGGTGCACACAAGGGCTGCAGGCACAGCACAGGTGGCCCCAGAGCTGAGGCTGGCAGCATGCGGGCAGTCACAGCGCGACGGCAGACACACGGTGGGCGGCGGGGGCACCAGGGCCGCATGTGCAAGGACAGTCCACTGACAAGGTGCCGGCTGGAAACCAAGGCCACATGCCCGGGCTTGTGAGCTCCTCGCCAAGTGACCAGTGAAGGTGGGAAGAGCGTGGGGGGGACCAGGCCTGCGTGGACTGCCCCAGGACACGCCCTGAACCACCACCGCGCCACCAACACGCAGGCAGCACAGCACACACAGGCATCGCGACAGCGGGGCTGGGCGGCAGCACCCCCACCAGCGGCCCCCAGGCCTTACCCCTACTGGGCATCAAGAGGCGCTTCTTCATGTTGCCTGGCAGCGCCCAGGGGATGGGAGAGAGAGGGAGAGAAAACACGGTCAACAGGCGTGCCACGGTGGGCGAGGCCATGGGGAGCCCCGGCTACAGCTGCACTTGCTCGAGCGACCCTGCCCAGCCCTCCACCAGGTGGGCGCCGCAACCCAGGCTCACCGTCCACCCCGTTGTGCTGCTCGTAGCTCCTCTTGCCCAGGATGGTGGGGGAGCCATTGTTGATGACAGGGGCCGACTTGGCAGGGGTCAGGCTGCTGAGCACACTGGACATGCTCTTCACCGGGTCAGGCTTCGGGGGGCGGGGGTGGGTCTCTGTCCAGAGTGACACAAGCAGAACAGTGTCACAGGGACACTCCCTCAGTGGCACAGCCCCAGTCCCACGGCCTCGGCCCATCCTCACTACATGGACACCAGGACCCCTGGGGCCAGAGTCTCAATGGCCTCAGCCCCTGGCCGGCCGGCCACATCACTGGGCAACCACCGGCAGCTTGCAGGATCCAGATACAGGCTGCAAACACAGCAGGCCTGTTAGATGGCCTCCAGGCCCAGGCCCAGGGCCCCGGGGCTGACTACAGAGGGCTGGCTGCTGGCCAGACAATGAACTGACTGCCTGGTCAAGAACACACCCTACTGAGGGCTGACCCTGGCATTGGCCACCTCCTCCCAAAGGACAAGTGCGAGGCCGGCCTGGGGCCTGAGACCCTAAACAGCAAGCAGTGACAAAGCCACTTGTGTCTGCATGAAGCACACTTAGCTCATGACTCCAGAAAAACCTTCCAGAAGGAAAGCCACCTCCACAGGGATAACGAACTATGCGCCCACCCAAGCCCAGCAAACCAGAGAGCACCCCTACCATACCCCTGAACATCTGGCCCAGCCCCCAGAACAAGCCACTCTAGCTGGACCAGGGGAATAGGCTGAGGTTCTTGGGTGTCCCCAGACCTGTACAGGTAGGAAGACCCCTCCCCACGAGGCTGCTGGCCAGGTGTGCACCTCCCACCCAGCCAAGGGCTACAAAGGCCTGAGTGCTGCCCTTGGTGGGGAGCTTGGCTCAGGGAGAACCTACCCTGTGGGCAGCAGGTGCCCACCCCAGACCCTAGCACCCCAGATGTCCAGGATGGCCACGCTGTCCCAGGACAGCCAGGAAACAGGGGACTGGGATACGGAGGCAGCTGGAAGTGCCTGGGGAGGCTGGATCCTGCAGGACCCCAGGGCTAGGGACAGAGAGCAGCATGGGCCCCAGTGGGTCTGCCTGAGCCTGGCTCAGTGCACGGGATCCTAAAATGGCAGCTCCATAGCCCGGGCAATTGCTCAGCGGCTGCCTGCTGGAAGAGGCTTGGACTGCCTTCATTAGCAGCAAGTGAGCCTGCCCCACTCCAGCCAGCCCAGCCAGCTTACCAAGATACCGGAGCACAGCTTCCAGGGGCTTCCGCACGGCCTGCTTCAGCACCAGCGGGCTCTGGGAAGCTTCAGGCAGCCGGGCCGTGCCTGCAGGGGGACCACAAGTTGTGAGGGGCTATGTGCCTCAAAGAGAGCCTAAGCTCTGGCTTGCACCCCAGCCCGGGTGTTCCCACTGGGCCTGCCACTGCTGGCCCCAGGGAGGAAATGGGAGCCCTGAGGATCAGAACTCTCCTGGGGCGGTGGCTGAGGCAGCAGCTGCACCCCCCACCACCCCCCACAGGGACAGAGTGACGGGGGGGAGGCACTCACACTCAGCCTTGATGGCTGCGCTGTTGATGGGCATGTAGGGGTGCCGGGCGGCATGCCAGGGGCGCAGGATCTCGCGGCACAAGCGCCGAGCAATCCTCGTCAGCTTGGTGGTGTGCAGATAGAAGGCCTGCCGTGTCTTCATAGCAAACTTGGGGCTCCCGCTGCTCCGGGCTGGGATGCCGTGGGGACTCTGCGGAAGGGGGCGCACCGCCCCGACACAGCGCCATGACCGGGGGCCGAGGACCCGCACTGCCCCCGTGTGGTGGGCGGGGCGGGTGCAGCCCACTTACCATGTTATTGCGGTTTGGTCCTGGCCTCTCTCCATCTAACCGGGTTGGCATTTTCAAGCCACCATATTTCTTCCAATATGTCCAACAAGATGCGCAGAGACGACACTGCATGTTAGGGGGACCCCAAGAATACCACTGGTAAGACTGTGTGGCTACGGACAACAAAGTTGGAAATAGACGGATTCTTAAGCAGAACCAGCGATTGCAGAGAGCATTCCACAGTGTCACTGCCCGCCCAGGCCTCCCAGCCGGCCCAGGGCAGGATGGGGTCCCCGGCACCCCATCCAAGGGTCAACTCCCTGCATACCCCAGAGGCTCCCCCAACCACACCCCACAACCAAGGCAGCCCTGACTACGGTGGGCCACTCCCAGGCCAGGCCACAGTGGCACCTTGGATGAGGTAGCGTGGCCCTGCCGCCCAGGGGCAGGAGCTGGGCGGGGCACTTACTGTAACAACTCTCGCAGGCCCGGCCAGCACCGGGGCTCTGTCCAGGGGCCCCCGTGCCATTCACCACGCCAGCCTTGACGTTGTTGACGCTGATCTGGTTTGGATTTGGCTTGTTACTTAAAGAGCAAGGGGAGAGAAGAGAGGGAGTCACAGGAGCACAAACCCTTCAGGCCGCCTCTGTGGTTCACGGGCCGCAGGCCAGCCCCATACCCAGACTTGCGTCCCTGCATCCCCTGCAGCACACAGGCCCTTCTTTCTCCCCTTCGAGGTCCTGGTAGTGGCTGCCAGGGATTCGAGCCATGCTCCACACCCCTGGCTCTCTGTGTGCTGAGCACAGAGCCCAGCTTGCTGGCCAAACCCCGGGCTGTACGGGTGGGAATCCTGGTGTCTCTTACTCACCAGGAGGCCAGGATGGACTGACACATGGTGGCCGTGAATGCAGGGCTAGAGACCCCCACAGCAGGCCACAGGTGCCCTCCAGGGACTGCTTGACCAGGTCCCTCCCTGACATTCCTAACACTACACCAGGGCAGCACGGGAGCCCCCAGCCACCTCAGGACCCATGTGACCCAGCACCCTCTACCCACCCCTGCCACGGAGAGCCCCCAGGGATCACAGGCTGGTGGCTGCTGGTACTTACTAGTTGGGAATATAAACTTGCTTTAACTTGCTCTCTGCTTCGGCTGCTTTCAAGCGTTTCTTAAAACAAAACAAGGTTGCAGACGTTAGCTGGGCCCTCCAGGGTGGGGATGCGGAGCAGACGGACTGAAGCGCCCAGAGAGGGGGAACACTGCTGGCTCCCCAGTGCTCTCCCGCTCGGGTAACACATGTGTAAAGTTATCCGAAGACTTGCACAGAACCCAAGAGATGGAAAGAGCCACCCAGCGCGCCCATGTCCTCTGCTCTTCCCGCCCGGGAGGTTGGCCCCGCCGCGCACCTGCTGGACGTATCTGTCGGTGGTCTTCCACATGTAGTAGTACTCGATGATGCTGGTGAGCGACTTCCACGGCAGCTGGCAAGAGGACGGCGCATCAGGCAGGGCAGGGGGAGGGCCAGGCCCTGCTCACAGGGGAGGCAGGGGCATGGCCCAGAGAGGAGCCCCCCAGCTAAAGGCCTGACAGCATGACCCCGGGGAAGAGAAGCCAGGACAGATGGCTGACGCCCCATCACAGGGGTGCTGAGAAAGCCCCTCTCAGGACACTTCTTAAAGCTGTACTTTATCTTGGTCAGACTCCAGATTTCTAAAAATACTTCTCTGGGTTAAGTAATTTAACTTTAGGGCTTCCTTCCTCATACGCTCGGTTCTTTCTTGGATACTTTAATGCCTTTGCTCAGGTCAATGTTTCTTCTTTCTGTGCATAATGACGTTTAAAGCTATGAAATTTCCTCTCAGTGCTTCCTTGGCTACAATCTCAGTATTGTTTGCAGCGTTTTCACTAAGATTATTCTCTAATATTCTGCTACTGTGGTCTTGAGCTCTAGCTCAAACTATTACTTCGAGTGGCATTGTTTAATTTCTAAGGGCTTGGGTTTTTAAAGTCCAGCATCATGGTCAGAGAATCTTGCCTGTAAAGTTTCTGCTTCTCTGGTATTTACCAACTTTCTCCATGTAACAGGTTTTCTGCGAACACGTGTAGGAAAGCGTATATTCTGAGTCATCTGGAGTACAGAATTCAGGGAGTTTCTAGAGTCCGCCTGGACAGGCAGTGCCTCCTGTCTGCCCCACGCTGCTGACACCGCCCAGGCCCCACTCCGTGTGCAGGGCTTCGGGCTCTGTTCTGAGTTCTAGCCCTCGTCTCCTGGCTCTATTGGTTTTCTGTGAGAAGGCTGTGCTCATTTGGTTTAGTCTTTTAGCAAAGTTACAGGTGTATGTGCCCCGCAGAGGCCACTGATCTGTGGCTGGTCAGGAGAGCAAACGACCACCTCCCACAGCAGCTGTCCTCGGCTGGCCTCTGCCCAGACCCAGGGCTCTTCCCACCCGGAGGCCAGGCCGGGCCCCTCCTCCAGCCTCCTGGACACTGCCCGGGCTCCCTGCCACAGTAACATGGGTTCGTTACTGTATGGATGAAGCTCCTAACCAGAAGATGGCAATGCTACCACACCCAACCCCTGAGGGCTCCTCCCTGTCCCTGCAACAGCCCCATTCCTGACAGCAGCCTGCAGGGCTCTGCCACAGTGGTGAGGACACTCTTCCTTCAGTTGAGTTTACAACTATTTTAGGGGAATTTAAGGGTGGGGTCTCCTGAGGCCCCACCTACACTGGAACTCCTGTGGTGGGTGTGCAGAGATGAGGCCTACAGCATGAAGACCCTGCAGGCTCACTGGGTCAGAGCTCTCAAGGGACACAGAACAAGGACACACACGGGAGGCTCGGCTTAGTTAAAAACAAAACAAACACAAGCACAGGGGTCAGAGGGGGAGGGGGGCTAGCAAGTCTCCGAGGCAATGCCCCCAACCCGGATAATGGCCCAGGGCCAACCGTCATCCCTGCCTTCCTGTGGCAGCAGCAGCAGCAGACGCAGCACTCTCAGCCCTGGACCCGTGAGGCGCCCCCACCCACACGCAATCCAAGGGAGCAAGGATTGTGTGGTCAGAGCCTGCGCTGCCCACAGCACACCCAGACATGGGGCACAGCCGGCCACTCCCCTGCCCTTGCCTGTGGCACTTACAAAATCTTGCTGAATGTCTGTGAAATCTTTTCCGTATTTTTCCAGGGCTTCCTCAAAAAGGTTGGCCTCAGACGCTGACCACTCCTCCATCTCGTCCCTGCACAGCACCGGTCCGCCCTGCGGCACCAGGGCCGAGATGGCCTTGGAGATGTCATAAATGTTCTTGTGCAGTGTGTCCATGGCGTGGAACTGCGGCAAGAGACGACAGGGTCACCTGGGGCCTGCACTTTGAGGCCCCCTGGTGGCACTCCCCTCCCCTGACACTGGCCAAGTTTGGGCTGGACCAAGAGAGGCCAAGGTCCATGCAGGATGGTCCTGCATGCCTGTGGTGGGTGCTGGACCCAGGCAGAGGGAAGGGAGAGGTGACAATGCCCTGGCCACAACCCGCCATTCCCAGGGGTCCACTCACAAGGGTGATGTCTCGGGAAGCAGCTGCGGCGCTCATGTGCAGGCTCGGCTGTCGGACAGAGCTGCTGCAGTCCAGAGCCCGTGCAAAAGTGCCCACAGAGCTGGGGAGAAGGAGACGCACTGACCACCGGAGCCGGACGAGCAGGTCAGCCAGGACCACCACCACAGGATGGCCTCCAGGAGTTCCGCTCCCAAGTAGCCGGCGGACCAGGGTGGCCATGGGCACCAGTGACCAACTGTGTGGGTATTGCAGGGAACGGCCCTGGCGCACAAGAGCCACGTATCCCTGTGTCCAATGGCACAGCACGCACAGAACATGTCTCAGCACTAACTTTAAGGACCCTCCAAAAGCCATGTGCTCAGCAGTCGCCACCTTGGGCTTGGGAACCCTGAGATGTCAATGTTCTTGTTTAGGCTTTTCTACACTAAGCTGCTTGCAGGAGAGGCAGATGGAGCATCCCTCCCAACCCCCCCAGCCCATCCCCACCCCCAGACCCTGGCTCAGGGGTTCATCCGGGGCTGTAGCTGCTCAGGGGTTGCTGGTTCCCTCGTGCCTACAGGGACCTGGGTCTCTGGGACTAGCTTCCTTCCTTCCCTGCAGCCTCCACCCCTTCTCCAGGGCTCCAGCATCGGAACGGCACATCTGTCCAGTCCTGTCTCCCAGGCTCCCTTGTCCTCATTGGGGTGGACTGCCCCCAGGATCTGCAGCCCCCAAAGGGCCACCTCCACACTCAGGGAAAGGCTGAGCTGGACCCTCTCAAGCCTCTCAGGGAACCGCTGGGGTCTCAACAATGAGCGAAGGCCCAGCCTAGGGGAGGGGCTTCATGCTGGGATGTGAGAACCAAGGCCCCCACTTCCCCAACACTGGCCACAGAGTGGGGAGAAGTGCGAGCTCCAGGCTGAGCACCCCTGCGAGTCCCGACCGTAGGGGTCCATGCAGTGCCTTGGCCGTCCTTGGTGCCCAGAACTCACCGGGCCACCACCAGGAACTGGTCAATCTGCTTGTCTATAAGCGGGTTGTGCGCCTCCCACACCTTGGTCTCCAGTTTGGACTGGTCACGGCCGTCCTCCTCTCCTACAGCGAAGAAGTGTGGTTTGGTGAGACCCACAGCAGCTCTCAGCAAGGCCTTTCTCAGCTGAGGGTCTGCCTGCTCCCCAGGATCCCACCCCCTCCTCCCCAGGAGCTGGGAGGTGCTAGGGGAGGGGAGAGAGCCGCATGGGCCGTGGGGACGAGGCCAACTGCTGGCGGCAGCACAGGCACATGCTGTCGGGCACAGCACTACACAGGCACGCTCGGCACACAGTGGACTTTCATACTGGGACTGGGAGCAACCAAGTGGTCTTGGGTTAACAGCGAGGTGGAGGGCCTGGGGCAGGCACCCCGAGGTCGGACTCCCAGCACCACCAGCAGACGGGGCCTGCTTAGGGAGTGTGGGCTCGGACAGCCAGCTGTGACCCAAAGGGACAGAGAGACTTGTGTTTTAATTTTAATCAACCTTTTTATTTTAAGACACTGTAGATTCACATGCAGTTGTAAGAAATAACAGATATCTTGTATGCCCTTTATCTAGTTTCCCAGTGACACCACCAGCAGACGGGGCCTGCTTAGGGAGTGTGGGCTCGGACAGCCAGCTGTGACCCAAAAGGACAGAGAGACTTGTGTTTTAATTTTAATCAACCTTTTTATTTTAAGACACTCTAGATTCACATGCAGTTGTAAGAAATAACAGATATCTTGTATGCCCTTTATCTAGTTTCCCAGTGGAAGAGTCTGGCAAAGCTGCAGAACTGTGTCACACCAGACAGTATCGTCGATGCAGCCCAGACGCAGAACCATTTCCCAGGACCCTTGGTCAGAGGCTCCAGCTCCTGCTCACCCTGTGCACAGACGGAGCTGGGGTGCTAGGTATCCTCGTGGAGGGGCCCTCACCTGCCTGCTCAGTCACTTGTTTTTCTGGAGCTGAGAAATGATGGGGAAAAATCCAAAGTTGACAAGCACCATCGGACTGACTCAAATCACCCGGGTCAGGGTTTCTGATGAAATGACAATACAGCAGTGTTGGGAGAATCTCTCAGGAGAATTTGTGTCCCAAGCGTGGCCAGGCAGAAGGAGGACACAGAGAAGAAATCCCACAGTCATCCTTTGTCCACCTCTCCGGCCAAGTGCCACATCCATAATTCAGTGCAGGGTATCAGGCTTCCCACTTTGCACAAGACATGTTTGGCCCCCTGTCCCTGGTGGCTGCTTGGGTACCCTTCACAGGGCATGTCTGCTTCTAGGTCCAGGTACCAAGTAAGCTGTCAGGCTGGAGCAGGGCTGGGCATGGTGGAAAGTCCCCAAGAAAGCAGCTATCCCTCACCATAGGGCACCAGCTTCTGGACTGCCCTGAGGGCTGGTGGCCTCGACTGTGTGCCCAAGGGTAAGGCCTTGTGACTTCCAGGAAAGAGTGTTCAGCCAGACGCCAGGATGGGGCCTGGGAGGAAAGTCCAGTGCTGCAGATGTGCACGTGAATGCCCTGGAGATCAAGTCCTGGGGGCTGTTTTCAGGTTGTCTGCAGGATGAGCACTGGAAGACTTTCCTGATGTCACAGTGGGTCTCCTCCCTGGTGTAGATTCTGCCCCGAGAGCCCTCAACCCGGGCCAGGGGTGCTCCAGGGATAGCTGGCATCCAACTCCTGGTATCCTGGGGTTTCCAGGCCGCCACGCCCAGGCAGCCCATGTTGCCCCTGCTCTCTCCTCACCACCGGTCACCAAGGTCACATTCCCTTCAAAACGCTGAGCACATTAAAAGCAGGTGTGTGATTTCATGTCACTTGAGGGACACGGGCTCATGGAGGCGTGGGAGGCCCTGGAAGCCACGTGAGCAGCTGGCATTGCCCGACCCCCACCAGCCAGCAAGGATGCTGCCCCTCGCAGCAGGCGCCCATGGGCCCAGAGGTGGCAGGAGGGCCACTCTTGCAAGGCCACACTGGCACCTAGGCCCCTCTCCTATGCCAGGGCCTCAGGCAATGTGCAGCTCCCGGGGAAAGAAGCGTGTGGCATGGCCAGCCCACAGCCCCAGGGCCTGCAGGCAGGGCTTCGCCAGGGGCCCTGCTCTGCACTAAGGCAGACCCACAGCCAAGACATGAGCCTCTTCAGGCTCTTCCAGGTGGAGGACGAGAGGGGACGTCAGGCACGTTCTCCTCCGGGAATGTTGGGCAGCGGGTGCTCGAGCGCGGGCCTCTGACCCGAGGGCCCCTGCTTCTTTGGTCCTCACTGCTCAGCTTTCACGGCCAGGGTGTCTGACGCTCCCAGGTGGACGTGGCTGCCATCAGGCCCTCTACCCTCACCCAGTCTGGGAAGCAAGATGCGGCCCGGCAGAGCACCTGGCATGGTGACGGCACAGTGTCCCAGGCTTGTCCCAGCTGGGGACGCCTGCTCCCTGGGGCAGCTCTGCTCCAGCAAGGGCAGCACATGGTGAGCAGCGGGCGGCTCCCGTTGCACAGAGGAGGCATCCAGGACGCCCCAGCAGTGAACATGGGGGGCGAGGGAGCTGAGCCACAGGGACAGAGAAGCCCTGTCGGCAGAGGGAGGGTGGCCTTTGGTACACAGGCTCTATGGAAACCCACCCAGAAGCAGCTGGGCCCCACCACACAGCTGCCTCTCAGCCTCAGCCCTGACCAGACACCAGGAGCCGAGCCCAAGATTGCAAGCCCAAGCCACGGTAAGGAACGGGACCAGCCAGGGACGGACGTGGGGCACCGACGCAAGCAAAGGACACGCGAGCCAGGACCAGCCGTCTGCAACAGCCACCGTCACCTCAGGGAGGCCAGGTGTGTCCACATCTGGGAAGGGAGAGCAGGGAGCTCCTGGGAGAGGAAACAGAAGAGCAGATGCCACAAGAAAGCTCAGAGAAGGAACTAACACAGGAAACACCGGAGGAGAAGCTGAGGCCAAGTGGGGCCAGTGTCCAGTGGGAAAGCAGTGGGAGGAGGGCGCGGGAGGGCCGGCCGCTGCCCAGCGCCATCTACCTGCAGGTCTGCGACGAGCTCAGAGAAGCCACCCCACCTGACATCGCACGTGAAGGAGGGCCACCAAGTCCCCAGCCGAGGACCCCTGGGGATGGGTGCCTTCAGTGAAGGAAAGAGGAGCAGTCCCGAGGAGCCTTGTAACGCCACTGAGGAGGTGCAGTCCCCTCCACCCTACACATGGGAGACAGACGTGCAGCAAAAATGGCCGGCAGGGCAGCCTACCTTGGGGACCACAGGGAGCTAGAGAAACCAGCACCCAGCTAGATGGAGCCGGGAGGAAGCCTGAGAGAGGACCCGACGCGTCCCACTGTGTGCCACAGAGGGCTAGGCCAGGACCAGCCACGCGACTCAGCATCCACATGATCCCCCAGGTAAAAACACCATTTTAACACAACGTGATAACGCAGCCCTGTGGGGACAATGCAGGTGGCATCTGCCAGTGAGAAGAGGCAGGAGGTAGGAGGGGCTCTGGCCTGCATGGACACAGGTGTTAACGGCCAGTGCTCATGGCTGAGAGTAGGAGTGTGCCTGGTGTCACCGGGGCGGCTGAGCAGGCGACTGCAGGAATTCTGCTGCAGAGATGTCCTCCCAGACCCTCCTGAGGCTGAGGCAGCCTCCATAGTAGGAGTGTGCCTGGTGTCACCGGGGCGGCTGAGCAGGCGACTGCAGGAATTCTGCTGCACAGAGATGTCCTCCCAGACCCTCCTGAGGCTGAGGCAGCCTCCACGCCTTGGGAACTGTGAGCGGCGCCATCATCAAACACACCACACAGAACGCCAGCAACCACAGTCCTAAAACATGTCCTGATTCTGAGATGGTGCAACGGGGAAGGGATGCTCAGAAGCAGGAAACACATCCTTCCCGAGAACCACAGCCTGGTGCCCCAGCGCCACAGCTGCGCGAGCCCAGACAAGATGCTTGGCCTCTTGGGGCTGCTCACGCGCGTTCTTAGGACAGGGACAGTGGGGTGTCAGAACTGAGAAGGAGCAGATGGAGGGTCAGAGCTTGTAGCCTCGAGGGCGGACCCGTGGGGTAAAACTCACAAAATGCCAGCTGATTCATTCCAAAGACATTCATTGTTTGGAGACAAAAGACCTTTAAAAAAAAGTCATAAAAAACAACTGCCAAAAAAAAAAAACAAAACAAAAAGGGGCCGGCCCGGTGGCGCACTGCGCTAGTGCGCCGCTTGGAAAGTGCGGCGGCGCTCCCGCTGAGGGTTCGGATCCCACATACAGACCGGTTCCCGCTCACTGGCTGAGCGAGGCGTGGGGGCAACACCGAGGGTTGCGATTCCGTTGCCAGTCCTGGTCCGGTACGGGGGCGACACTGAGGGTTGCAATCCGTTGCCGGACACGGAAAAAGACGAAAAAAAAAAAAAACAACTGCCAAAGAGAAACAAAATCTCAACGCTTCAGGGATGGTTCGATGGACACGTCTGCTTCAAGGGTCTGGGGCCTGCTGCGGGGCCCCACCTTCCAAGGCCTCACCCCCGACCCCCACCAGGAGGGAGTCTCTGTGAAAGCTGGGTGAAGGTGCCAAGGGCACCCAGACATGCCCGCTGCCTGCATAAACTCCATGCCTGGTCCCAGCCCAGCGTCACTGGCAGGCACGACAAAAGGTGAGGGCTGAGCCCTAGCTTCGCACTGCAGCCCCCACCCACACCCCACCTTCTTTCAGCAGGTCAGTGATGTCCGCCTGATACCGGTTGCCCACTCGAATCTCTCCTTTATCAGCCAGGAGGGTCTTCTGCTGTGGGTCGTAGACTAGAGAATAGAAGAAGAAATCCTGAAAAACACCACACACAAGGCAGAGGTCAGTACGTGCCCTTGGTGCCACCAGAGTCCTGCCCGGGGCTGGCCCCGGAGTGACCCCACACCTCCCAGGTCCTGGAGCCCAGCCTGGGAGAAGCCCACAGCGGGGTTCCCGGGGCATCAGCCTGTGGCACTGCAGCGGAGGCCAGAGCAATAAGAAAAGAAAGAGAAACGCAAAGAGGAAGAATTAGAAGGGACCCGACGTGACTACTGCAAAGGATGATTATCCGCTTAAAACCCTCAAAGAACTGACAGATCATGACACTTAATAACAGAGCTCAATGGGTCAGAGTGCACGGTTACAACACAAGGTCAAGGGATCCCCTACGGTCCAACCGCCAAAAAAAGTAATAATAAAAGTTTACCAAGGTCGGCTAGATGTGCATTTCTATCTAGAGCGATAATTTGAAACCTTAAATTTATAAAAAAGAGTTTAAGAGCAACACAACCCGTAAGGCACTAGGAACCCATGCGACAGACTCCGGGTGCACCCTGTGGGCCGTCGCTGGAGTCGCGGAGGCCCTGGGCTCAGTGCCGTGGAGCAGCAGGCTGCAGCCCTCCTCACCCAAGTCCCGCTCTTTCCAAGTCTGTCTTCCAGGCTCCCTTCGGGCTGGAATCTGCAGGACACAGCTTTTATGACCTTTTCCTGCCACGGAGCTGCTTCTGATGATTTTAAGACTCAGGCCTGCCGAGCGAGGCCTCGCCTGGCATTGCCTCCCTCTGCCGCTGCGTGCCCGCGCTCCTACCCTTCTGCCGCTGTTTCCATTTAAGCTTCCTTGACTCCTTTTGCTTGCTTCTCCCGGTCCTCACCCCATTTGCCCTCTACCATCCTGAGAGCTACCCACTCTGTCCAGCCTGGCTCTGCACCGCCCAGCCTGGCTCTGCACCTGCTGCTTTGGAACCAGCCCCTCGCTCACAAACATCTGAGTCCTGTCTGAGTCCAAGGTAACGTTTCTGCCCTGTCACTTCTCTATGTGCCTCTGTCACTAGGGGGTCTTTCTAAACTGCAAACGGCACCCTGCGCTCCCCAAGGAAAACATTCCCAGTGGCTCCCATAGCCTCTGTCCCACCCACCTGGGGCCTCTTGGGCTCTGGCTCCAGCCTCCCAAGGGGCACGGCCCTTGCCTACCCCTCAGGACCACCTCGGGCAACACATCTCACAGCTGTTCTGACTCCTGACTCCTGACTCCGAGCCAGGGCCTGGAGCCACAGCCCGCAGGATCTGTCCACTGCCCCGGTGAGGCCAGCCAAGCCTCCTGTAAGGACCCAGGTGGAGACCTCTGGCAGGGGAATCAGGAGTGCCCCTGGCCTGGTCACATCCTTCCCATGTTGGTCGTCCAGGAGGAAGCAGACCCCTGGGCAGGCAACGGGGAAGCAGAACGGGGAGCCCCAGAGCTGCCAGCCCACAAGGGGACGGGAGGTTGCTGGCGCTGCACACAAGGACACCAGTAAAGTGACCGTTGGGATACCCTCCCCCTTTCCCCTCCGAGCAGTTTGGTTCAGGGTGAGAAGGGAAAACCGTCCCCCTGCCCAGGCCGGTGGAGGGCATGGGTGTAGGATCAGTGGCCCAAGGGGCCAGTGCAGCAGGCCAGACAAGGCTGAGCCTCACCTCCCGCTCCAGGTAGGACTTGAGTGACTCAGTCTCGTTGAGCAGAGTGACGCTGCACTTGCCCCTGGAAGAGAAGGACCAGCAGGTGGAGGAGGAGCAGGTGGTCGGTGGGGCCAGGGCGGGAAGCTCCAGGGGCTACCTGATGTGGGTGGCCGGCAGGGACTCCAGCTGTCGGGAGAGGAACAGCTCCCGGTGCCGCAGCTGGTGCTTGAGCTTCTCAGGTAGATCCACCATTTCTGGGTTTTCCATTTCCTCTTCTATTTCCCCTGAAGGACAAAGAGTCCCCATCAGCTTGATCCTGCAGACACACGGCGGCCACACTGAGGCTCACACCACTCAGGGCCCAGGCCCAAAGTCAGAATGTGAGAGGCCCCGCCCTGGCGACCCCCTCCCTCTGCCACCTGCCACTGTTCCGCTGCCCCTGCCCAAGGTGGCCCAAAGTGCCCCGGCAGGGGCCTCTGCAGATGCTCGGGTGCCGATATGCCTGGTCACGTCCAGGTACCCTGAAAGGCCGGACCCACCGAGATAGCAGGATGGGAAAAGGAGGGACGACACTGTCCAGTGCTGGCCTTGAAAGCAGCGGCCAGAGAGGAAGAAGGGACATGAGGTAGCAGCTGCTACTCATCCAGGACAGGAAGGCGAGGGGCAGGTGTCCACTGCCCACATGCCTGTCCTCCAGTGCCCCAGCCAGATGGCCTGCAGGGCCCACCACAGGCCTGCCTACACCAGCTGGACACCTTCAGGGCCGGGCCACAGCTAAGGCGGGGCTGCAGACGGAAGTGGGAGAAGCCCAGGGACACGGACATGAGGACACCCTTCTTGCAGGGTCGGCTCTTACCTTCATCACCGTTGTCCATCCCCGGTCCAGCTTTATAGCAGACTGACAGGGCTATACAACAGATAGACAGCGCCAGATGGCACAGTTAGCACCAGCACCAGCACCAGCTGCCTGCTCCCTGCCCAGGGCACAGACCAAGGCTGCATAGCCAGGGGGCAAGGCAGACAGGGGCTCACAGGCCTCCTGGTAGAGGTAAAGACTACCCAGGCCTCAACATCCCAACCCAGCCAGCCTTGGCCGCAGTCCACCCAGTGCCCAAGCTGCCCACCCACCTCCTCCTTTGATGGAGTCTCAGACAAGCCTGGCTGCCCAGGACCCTCTCCGAAAGCACAGCTCCTACCCTCCTCAGCCAGACCAAAAGTCAGGAGCCAACCCCTCCTCAGAGGGCAAGGACAGGAGATGACCAGGCAGAGCCACGGCAGGGAGGAGTGGGGGTCCCCTGAACAGGACTGTCCAGAGGCAGGGACAAGTCAGCAGCGTGGGCTTTCTGCCCCAAGGACACTGACCCCAGAGGGGGCCCAGGTTGTGCAAAGGCCTCTACCGCCCACAGGTGGTGGCCCCCGCCCTGTGCTAAATCACCCCTCGCCCATCCCAGGCACCAAAAGCAAGGGTATGGAGCGGTGCCCCCCTACTGTCCCCACGCATGTGCAGCACCGGCTGCCAGAGGGATACTGCTGGCCACTCCTCACCAGGCCCCCAGCCCCCTCCTCCGCTGCCAGTCAGAGCCAGACTGGTTGCTCTCTGCTGCCCCCCGGTGATGGCTGTGGGAAGTCCTGGCACTTTGGACAGGGAACCCCAATCCCCCCGCCAGGCCTTGAAGCTGGGACCAAGGCCAGGGTTGGGGGCAGCAGGGTAGGTGATTCTGGCTCTGCTCCAGGTGCACCTGGCTGGGCCTTATCACCCGCCTATCCATGAAGCAGGGCAAGGCTGACCAGAGCAGCCCCTGTCCCAGCAACTCCCCACTCCTGCGGACACAGAGCACACTGCACCTCAAGTTCAGGAGTCACCAGGGTCCTGACACCTATCCACCAGCCCCACACCCAAGGCTGGCTTCTGCTCACTCCTGCCCTACACTGGGCATGGCCAGGGACCGGGGGCCAGGCCATGTTGGCAGCACCAGCTTTAGGTGGACAGGCCCAGCTCATCCCCAGCCCGGACAGAAGCCCATAGTGGCTTTGAGAACCCCCACCTTGCCAACACCCTGATCAGCAACGGTGAAGGAGGGGCTGCCAGCCTCGGATCGCCAGGACTGCAGTCAGGCTGGCCTCAGCTCCCCCAGGAGGCTCCTCAACAGGGACAGGGATAGCCAGGCAGGGGTATCCCTGCACACCCCACATCCCCCCACACTCCAAGCCCTCCCTCGGGCCCTGGGAACACCAGCCCCAGGCCCAGAGCTGGGGCCAAGGCTCTGCTCTCCCACCCACCACCGCTGTGCTCTCTTGGGCCCCTGCACCTCACTCTGAAAGGTGCTTTGCTCAGAAGGGTTCTGGAAAGGGATGTCGCCTCTGCCTGTCATTCTGTCCTGGGAAAGGTCTTGCCCTCAGGAGGAGAGCCCTGCAGGGGTTCAAGCCACAGCCCCTCATCCAAGAAGGAACCAGGGAAGGAAGGGCTTCTCTGTTGCAAGGGCTGCTGTGCAGTCTGGTCAGAGTCCTGCCTGAGGCCCGTGCTGCAGGATGGAGGCCCCAGCAGGGGCTATGTGAGGGCAGGCACCTGGCTGTGTAGGCCAGAGACCTCCAGAGTCCTCACACCTGTGCCCTGAGATGAGGCTAGGCCTCACCCTAGCTGCAGCAAGTGCACAGATGAACAGGAGAAAGACACATGGAAAGGCCGTTCCCTCTGGGACAGACCAGGATCCTGCAGAAAGCACCACGACACAGAGCAGCTGGTAGAGGCTAGAGCATAGAGGGCAGGAACGGGTGACCGAGCCTGAGCCCCAATAGGCAGCACTGTCCCCTAGGACACTTGCTCCTGTAGCTCAGCTCCCACCTCACAGGAACCCCCTGTAGATTGCTTCCCACAGCAGCTGTCCAGGGTGCACAGTCCAAGGGGGCTCTGCCTGGCACCTGGGGGGTCGCTGCCCTATCCCACCTGATCCAACAAGGCCGTGCTGGAAAACCTGCACTCTAGCACCTCCAGTCAGCTCCCTCCTGAAGCCTCCTCAGCCAAAGGCCGTCCTGTGGGGCCCCTGAAGGCAGAGCCGGGGCCCACAGGGACCACAGAACCCTCAAACCACCGACCCGGGCTCTCAGGAGTGGTGGACACCATGTGCCACCAGGTACAGGGACAGGGACTGCCATCACTCTGGATGGGTTAGAGACATACCCAACTCTGCAGTGATGCCTGCCTCCTTGGGCCACATCCCAGCCAGCCCACCCAGGGCCAGCAGGCTGGTCCCCAGGAGTCATCCAGGCCAGCCCACTACACTCCAACAAGGGACACAGAACAGGCCCCAACATGGCACAGGAGCTGGCCTTGCTTCAGGCTGGAGCCACACCCCTGCAGGGCCAGCAATCACACTGAACATACCTCCAAAGCATGTAGCTTGTGGCCTCCAAGACCCCCAGCTCTTTTCCTTGGCACTTGAGGCCACAGAGTGCAACCAGGGAAGGCACAGGGTTTGGGTAATAGGTCAAGGGTCACTGTGCCTCACCTCTAATGCCCCCTCTTTTGGGTGGATAATCTGCAGGATCCAATTCTTCCAGGCCCATGGTCAACCCCCTGTGGCTTGTAGAGTTCCACCAAGAGCTCATGCCACACTACATGGCACCCAGGGCCAGCCCGGTATCAGGGCCTAGCCCAGCTGTGCTGAAGTTGAGGACAGCTCAAGTCTGCACCCTCCAGGTGTTAAGAACAGGGTCCAGCTATAAGATGGGGCAGCAGGGGCATGTGCCTAAACGCACCTTCCTTCTGACTGGGAGCCCCAGGAGGTGACACATCAGCCCCCAGAACCATCCAGCACCTTCCTGCCCTCACACCGGAAGCCCAGCAAGGCCCCATCCCTCGCCCACTCCGGGAGCCAGGGAGGAGGCCAGCCTGGGTGGCCCCCCCACCTCTCACACTGCTGTGCAGGAGGCAAGGGCAAAAGGTACTGGGGTCCTCCCACCTGATCCACCACCACAGGGAGGCCCTGGCAGCCACGGTCCCTGACCTCCACCCACTAGGAGCTGGGGTCGTGGGGGGCTACAGGTGGGGCCCGTCCTGCTGCCCCATGGAAAAAGGAGGCTTGGGGATAACACCTGATGGACTCACGATGAGAAAAGTAACTGCCCAGGACAGCCCAGAGCAGCCCTGTGGTCAGGCCGCTGGAGGGTCAGGGGACAGTCATGTTCCTCACCTACTGGGAGATGTCACCCCACATAGACCACAGCCAGAGCCCTGGCAGGGGGACACCAGCAGCAGCGGGGAACCACTAAGGTCCTTCAGCAGCAGAGGCTCAGTGTGACTCACGTGACAGTGTATGAGTCCCAGGCCTGGCACCCATGGGCGTCAGAGCCCGTTCCAGCCGCCTCTGCTCCGATGTGAGGGAACAGGGTAGCCTCAGGTGGCTTCCGTGAGGCTCAGGGCAGCTCCTGTTCTGCCCTAACATCCCCCAAGCCCATGGGCGACATACATCCCTCCCGCTGAGCTGTGTGACGCCCCACCACGTCAGCATTTATTGCACTGAGGAGCAAACTATAGAGTAGGGAAAGAGGGACTTATCTTCTAAAAATACCTTTCAGAATGCCAACGGAAACCTCTTAGTAAAACAGACACAAGCGTAAGCGTAGTATGTGCAGGCCCAGGCAGCAGCCACAGCCCCAGGCCAGGGCCTCCCCCACCTCCACCCCACAGGCCTGACAGTCCAGGGGCTGGGCCCAACCTGACACACCAACGGACCTGGAAAGTCTCCAAAAGAAATCACTTAAGGAAAAGAAAGAAACCTCGGTCGATGAACCCCACATCCAGCCATGCCCCACAACAGGCATGCAGGACGCTAGGGAGACGCAGGCCCGCTTCCTGCAGAAGGGCCGGAAAGGGCCCGAGCCACGCGGCACACAGTGGGACCTTGCCACCCTGGCCCAGCGGAGGAGGGTACAGCACGAAGCAGGCAGGGTGGCCTCAGTGAGGCCAGGACCCCAGAGCACACCCTGGGGCGGGGCGGGGTGGAGTAGCTGGAGCAGCTGGCCAGGCATCGGGGCCCAGACTCACTTGCGTGCTTGTCAGCCAGGGCGATGAGGGTGCTGGAGATGTCCCGCCGCCTGTAGAAGCACACCACCTTGGCCTCCACGTTCCCATTGGCTGTCTGTAACAGCAAGGCAGGGCGGCTGAGGACACGCTCAGAGTGGGCCCCCACCCATCCACGGCTCCGACCAGCCGCACAACCATGTCAATCCCTCAGGGCCTCAGAGACGGGCACCTGACGGAAGGAGCAAATCCCACAGCATGTCAAAGCCCACAGCGAAGGGAGGCACCAGCACGGGGGCAACAAGGAGTCCCCAGGTATGCTCAGGAGCAGCCCCACCTCTGACCTACTGAGATAGGTCAGCTAGAGGGCCCTAGAGGGCTGCATATGGACCTGACCACGACCTACAGAGAGCAACCTGAGAGCACCAGGGACCCCGAGGAAAAGGCCCTGAGCTGGGCAGGACCTCGGCCAGCTCCTGGGGCCCCAGCACCTGCCCCTCCCACAGGTTCATGTGTGGACTGGGCCCAGCAGTTGCCACATCAGCCACTGGGGGCTCCCACCAAGATGGCCCCTGAGGAGGTGGAGGCCACGGCCTGGACTGCCTGTCCTTCCTTAGGTGCTGCTTGCCTGCCACCAAAAGTCCTCAAGGACAGCTCTGGCTACAGAGTTTAGGCAAATCCTGCTCTGCCTTCGGCCTTGGGCAGTAGAGGCCACCCTTCCTCCCCTGGCACCATTGCCAGCGTGTCAAGGATACACAGCTGGCTGCCTGTCTCTATCCCTTTCCATGAGCAAAGCAGGCTCAGGTCAGGGATTCGGATCCACACGAAACAGAGAAGCCACAGGTGGCACTTGAAGCCCAAATCCTGAGAGTTTTAACTTGGACTCCTGCTGAAATTCCAAGTCGGCAGAGCTGTAAATAGTCTACTTAGTATCAGGGTGAAATGCTGCCACAGGAAGAATGGATCTTCTTTGAACTAACGGGTCTGTATAAAATTGTGATGCTGATGTGAGGATGGCAGCTGTAGGAACTGTGGGATTGCACAGCACACCGTTAAGAGTGGGGGCTCCCTCCTGGGGGCAGAGCACCCACATGCGTGATCCAGAGTTCTGTGCACAGGACACATGTCCCTCCCCGTGTATTCATCACATCCCCATGGACTCATGGACACTGCGTGCTGAGTGCCACCCACTGCTGCCAGTCCCCTGCTTCAGCCACTGGGACCTTACTCAGCCGGCTCTTGTGTCCTGCTGACATGCCCCACCACAGAGGGGTTTAAAAAGCATTCATTTTTAAACTCAGATCTTATCATGGTAATACGTGTGCAGTGTGAGATGTCAGTGCGTTGGGAGCCTTGCAATGCCGCCCAGCAGCCCCCACCCCTGCCCGGACGTGCCAGGCCAAGGTCATCCCTGTAGACGAGGCACCTGTCCTTGTGCCCGCCCCCCACACACGCCCTCCCCACCGTACCCTACCTTTGACTGAGCCAAGCTTCAGTGTGTGCTTGTTATGACTGTGTATGCATGTGCAAAATCGGCCGAGCCACACTGAGACGTCCCTCCTTTCCTCAACAACTTTGTTTCCTGAGGCTAACAATGAGGCGTTTTCTCCATTTGCTTACTTTTCTGTGTAATAGCTGATTCTTCCCAAAGCACGTCGGGAGCCCCGTGGAGACCCACCCCCTGCAGACGCCGCCAGCCCCTCCTTCCCAGGATAGGGACCTCGTTTTGGTGGTGTCAGTGGTGACCTTCCCTGGGCGGCCACTTGGCAGGTGCAGAACTCACCTGCAGCACTGCTGCTGAAAAGGCACATGTGGTTGGCCCCTGGCCCTTCACATGTGGCCTGCTCCTCTCAACATGTTTCACCTCCCAGGTTCTGAAATTTTAAAATATGCCTTGAAGGACGCCCTCTAGAACAGTCCTGAGAGGTTTCCTTATTTCTTAGGCCCTTCCTTCTTCTGTTTGCAGGTCTCTTGTTTTCCATAACTCCTACTAACTGGATGTTGGACCATAGAACCAATTCTTTAATTTTCTGCTTATTTGTCTCTCCCAGTCTTTGTGTTTTTGTGCTACTCTCTGGGAGGTATTCTCAACTTTATCTCTGTGACGGTCAAGTTTAGGTGTCAACTTGACTGGATGAAGGACACCTAGAGGCTGGCAAAGCGTTCTTCCCGGTGTGTCCATGGGATGTCTCCAGAGGAGGTGGTGGGTCGCGTTGGTGGGACATTCTCCTCAATGCGGGTGGCACCACCCACTTTGCTGGGGGCCCGAATGGAACAAAAAAGGAGAAAAAGGGATTTCCTCTGTCTCTCCCTCTCTCTTCCCCAGAACTGGGACACTGTCCTCCTCCTGCCTGTGAATGCCACACCTCCAGGCTCTCTGGCCTTGGGACTCCAGGGCTCACACCAGCAGCCCCCCACCCCACCCTAGGTTCTCAGGCTTCAGCCTTGGACTGGAGTTACACCACCAGCTCCCCCGGTTCTGAGGCTTCAGGACTTAGACCAAGCCACACTGCCAGCATCCTGGGGTCTCCAGCTTGCAGACGGCCTGTTTTGGGATTGACTTCTCAGCTTCCATGATCACATGAGCCAATCCCCTCATAAATGCCCTCTCATGTATCTATGCAATTATGCACCACATAACGACATTTTGGTCAGCAATGGACCACATACAGGACAGGGTCCCATGAGATTATAATGGAGCTTAAAAATTCCCATCACCTGGTAACACTGCAGCCATCATAAGGTTGTAGTGCAATTACTTTATTATTTAAAATAAATTTAGTGTACAGCGCTTATAAAAGTCTACAGCGGCACAAAATAACATTCTCAGCCTTCATTCACTCAACGCCACTCACTGACTCACCCAGAGCAAGTTCCAGTCCTGTGAGCTCCATGCATGATAAGTGCCCCATACAGGTGTGCCTTTTAAAAAATCTTTTATACCATAATTTTATTGTACCTTTTCTGTGTATAGATAGGTTTTGGAACACAGGTGCTCACCGCTGTTACAACTGCTCACAGTATGCAGTACAGTCACATGCTGCACAGGTTTGTGGCCTGGGAGCCACGGGCTGGACCACACAGCCAAGTGTGCAGCTGGCTGCACCATCCAGGTTTGTTGAGTGCACCTGTGATGTTCCCAGAACCAGGAAATCGCCTAATGATGCATTTCTCAGGAGGTATCCCTTTCAATAAGTGACACGTGATTGTATATCCATCCTATTCGTTCAGTCTCTCCAGAGACCCCAGTGTAGCCACCTGTCCTCTCACTCTGCTTTTTGCTCCTGTGCACCACGTGCATTTTCAAGAGCATCTCTCCACATTTAAGGTGCACCTTTTTCCTCTCTCTGAGAATGTCAGCAGGTTTTGTTTTACTTTCAGTTTTCTTCTGTTTCCTGCATCAGCTCTGTTTCTTCCTAGTTCCGTTTCTATGTATTTTGATCTGTCTTCATGTGAAAAGCCCTCCCAAACATCCCACGACTCTTGGCTGCTGGGAACTCTGTAAAAGCTGGATGGCTGGGTGTGCGGGCTTCACTGCTGGGTGACAGTGGGAGTCGGTGTTCTGCCAGGGGCCACCAACACCAAAAGCCATGCTCTGGCAACCCAGATAGAAGGTATCCACGCCATCCAGAGCTCCAGAAGCCTGGCTGTCAGGGTCCTAGGATACAAGTGTGTAATGGGGCCAGGGTGGGGCCACAGGGAAGAGCCTACCAACGAACCCATTTCCAGCCCCTGCCTGAGCTGCAGATGCCTCTGAGTCCACTGCTCCAGTACAGAACAGGGTTCTGCAAGTCCCTCTGATCCCCGCACAGATTTTCAACCTATTCTCTGAGTTTCCAGGCCCGATTCCTGTGCCTCCATTTGGCTCCTCTTGCTCCCTCCTGGGGGCTGGAGTTTCTAGGCTCAACCAGTCCATCTGCTCCCTGACCTGTGCGGTGCCTCCTCTCCCGCCCCCTCCATCCCGTGGATGTGGAGCTTTGGTGTTCCTTTCCTGCTATTCCAGGGGGTGTTCAGGTGAGAGAACAGAAGGGAAAAGTCTGTGCTCAACTGCTGCGGCTACCTGGGAGCCCCTCCCCCTGCCGTCCCACCTCTGGAATCCTGGAATTTCTCATTCCCGACAGCAGTGCCCATGCTCTGTCGTGGGGTCTTGCGGTTCTTTTACACTGTTGAGCGTGCAGGCTCTGTGGTCATTCAGCTGCTCTGACCTGAACTGTCACAAGGAGAGTGCGACGGCATCCCTCACAGGCTTGTGTTGAGATTAGTGAGTGACAAGGCAGATGTCATGTGGCCCTGGCCCTGAGCAGGTGTACAGGTAGGAAGGTCAGTCTGCAGTGGGGTCCTAGGACAAAGAGGACACCCCGAGTGTGCTCGATGCTCGTCAGTAGCCAAACATCACAAAAGGGTGGAAATCTGGGCTCCAACAGCCCGTGCACACATGTGGGCATCCCCTGCTGGCCCAGCCATGTCGCCAAGGTGTCCACAGCCACTGACCTGAGACATCCCCCTGTGCTCCCCAGGGCCCTGGCCAGCAGAGACCCAGGAGGGGCCCTGTGTACACCCAGTCACTCCTGGCCAGGCTCCACTGCCAGTTGCAGAATCTCACTCTGTGCCTCGGTTTCCACATGTCTCCAAGTCAGCACATGCTTAAATGTGTAAATGGCTGACTGCTTGTCAAGCCTCCATGAGCAGTGTTTTCACCTCAGCTGAGAATGATGGCCACACTTGACCCAAAGTGCCTGCCAGGGCACAGGTTCCAGCAGCATCCAGAGTCCAGGGCCATTCTGTCCTGCAAGCAGGCCTGCACCCAGTGGGGATGGTGACATAGGCTCTGGACAGCCTGGTCACTGCCCATGCCACCAACAGACTGGCACTTAGGCCTCCCAGGAAGCTGCCAGGTGCTCCACCTAGCTGGTGCAGGCTTCACGGAACAGGCTCCCCCTCCCCACTCTCCTTGTCCCCAGGGTACTGGCCGATGCCACAGTGAAAGGCCCCCCCTCGGCATCCACAGGTAGGGTCAGAGGCTCAGGCCTGGCCCCTGTGCCATGCCCAACCAGAGTGCCCACCAGCCAGCCACCAGCAGGCACTGGATCAGGGCTCAGTGTGGCTAGGCCAGAGACAGTGTGCCATCCTGTCTGATCCCAAGAATCCCGGAGTCACTGCTGCCACCAAGCCAGAGGTCCAGGAAAGCAGCTTCTCACAGGCTGGCCTATGCTATTCAGTGAAGCACACCAACGTTGCCCCAAGATGGCACCAGGCAGGGAGGAAGCAGCCTGAAGGGCCGCAGGCTCTGGGTGCCATAGGAACACTCAGAGGGATCTGTGACATGCCCAGAACCACACCCCGCACACCCTGTGCCGTGTCCACTGAGGCTGTGTCCACTGAGTGCCCACACCCCCCCCACGCCCTTGGGAAAGTCTCCAGCCAGGAGCCAGCAGGGTGGGAGGGAGGACATCTGGTATGACCCACTCCCAACCCCACCCCATCTCCCGAGCAGCCAGGAGAGACAGGCCCCCTGAGCGCGAGTGGAGATTGGAGGAACTGGGGTTTCAGGGTCCGTGCATCCACTCCTACCCATGCCACTGGCCCCCAACCCAGTAGCAAGCACCTGCCAAGGACTCACAGGGACGGGGCACAAGGTGGGATGAAGGGCTGCCCAAGCGACTGGACAGGCCACAAGGAACCCCCCCGCTACGCTGACACCACATGCACCCCCTGGGCAGACAGCCCACAGTGCATGGCCACCAGGCCCCGCGGGGGTCCCGCAACTATGGGCGGAGCCGCCAAGAACCACCAAGGCACGGGATGGAGGGTTTGGAGGCTGGGGGTGGCAGGAGCAGACTGGGCACTGAGTGCTGCTTCCTCTCATCCTTGGTTGGTCTCCAGAATCATCCAACCCAAACCCTCTGAACACTCAGTTCTGCTCAGGCCCCCGAGGGGGCACCTGCACCACTGACAGCCCCCACACCCGCTGAGCAAAGTGTCGGGTCGAGCAGCTCAAAGCCACATTGAGCACATTCCTCATAGAAGCCTGGTCACGGCCCCAATGAGGCCACTGAGGGCCCTTACTCATGGTCTCTTCAAGGGGGAGAGACCCAGGTCAGGGCAGGTGACAGTGGATGAAGGCTGAGCAGACAGTGGCTGGTCCCAGGACAGCTGCGGGCTGTGGGGTGTTTGGTCTCATCCGACACAGTGGTCCCTGGGCAGAGCCAGGAAGGGGCGAGAAGCTCCTGCCCACCTGCGGGCAGAGCAGGGCCGGGTGCTGCCAGGCACACGCTACCTTGTTGAGCTCCTCGATTCTGCGAATCAGGTACGGGTTGCTGGAGGAGTTCTCGAAGTAGACGTAGTCTGCAAACAGTACAGAGACAGTGTCACCCATGACACCTGACGCCCACCCCATCCCACCCCCACCACACTGGCAACCTCCAGCCGCCCCCAGGAACAGGAGGGAATGGAGAAGGTAAAGCCCCCACACCATCGGGGAGGGAGATGGATATAACCAAAATCAACAGACGGCAAATGGTGGGGAGAACAAAGCCAGCGATCAGCCAGAGGTGGGCAGGAGGGGCCATTCCCACAGGGGTCTATAGCCCCCATCGCAGCTTTCTCAGCAAAGCACAGCTCCAGGGCTGCCTGAGACCCTGCGGGAGACTGGAACACCCCTCCCCACTGGCTGCCACTGCCTGGACAACATGTCCCCAGAGTCATGTGGCTACTAGCGGCCCCCGGTGACCATCCCAGCACACCTGGCTGCCACCGGCCCACTCCCCCAATAGCAATAACACGGAAAGCAGGCTGGGGCTTCCCCAGCTGAGGTGGGCACAGAAAGGGGCCCCAGGAATGACAATGTCACCCTCATCCAACTTTGGGGACAGGCTACGGGAACAAAGAACAGCGTGATCCAAAGGGTGCATGTGACCCCGTGGAGACCCAGCACTGGCCCTCGGGTAAGGAGAAATCTTCTCTTGTTCGCAAAACCACACAGTCCTCTGGTCTTCCTACCAACTCCATCGACAGAGAGGGACCAAACTTCCCGGAGGCCTGAGGCTCACCCTGGAAGGTCCAGGGAAGCCAGGTGTCCTGGAGCAGCTGCAGGGAAGGTTGAGGCCCTGATGCGCCTGCACAGACCAAACTTCCCGGAGGCCTGAGGCTCACCCTGGAAGGCCCAGGGAAGCCAGGTGTCCTGGAGCAGCTGCAGGGAAGGTTGAGGCCCTGATGCGCCTGCACCCCAGCCTATCCACCAGCCCTTGCTGCCCACCTGCACCCATTCTGTGGACCAAGCTGACCAGTAGGCTTGTTACAGTGGGAACCAGCCCCAGTGCCCACAAATGGGCACAGATTCAGCAAACTGCAGCAAGAGTACCCAGAGGTCAGGCCCACACTGCCAGGACCTTGTGGCCATGGCACACCTGCAGGCACACCCGTGAGCACACGCCTGCAAGCACACATCTGCAGGCACCCCTGTGAGCACACCCCTGTGAGCGCACACCTATGAGCATTGCTGGGCTGCACCCTCACGAAGCACCACAGAACAATGCACACATGATGTTAAAAATCCAGAGGGGACACAGCTACAGTGCTCAGAGGAACACGTGTGGCACTCCATAGGTAATTGGACAAAGAGAGGTCTGCAAGAAGTGACAGGGCACGAGGCTTCTTTTCAAAGTGATAGAAATGTTCTGAACCTAGACTGTGGCCAGCCTTGTACAACCCCATGAAAATATTAAAATTCATTGAACTGTACACTCAAAATGGGTGAATTTTATCACATGCAGATTAAATCTCAATAAAGCTTTTTTTTTAATTTAAAAAAGGTCTCAAATGAATAACCTAAGCTTTCACTCTAAGAAACTAGATAAAGAGAAAATTAAACCCAAAACAATTACTCATACTTGCCAAAAACTATAAAAAAGCAAACATCCCTCAAGTGGAGAAGGGATGGATAAGCTGGGGGCCTGTCCGCTCAATGAGAGACCCCTCAGTGGTCACAGGAATGAAGTCCTGGTGACCATGGGACACAGGAAGGTGCTGGACATTTGGGAGACAGGAGTGACTGCACAGGGGGATGGGGGGCCTGGAGTGGTGAACTGTTCTGTGTAGTGACTGTGGCAGCAGTGATATGACTACGTACTTTGCCAAAATTCACAGAACTGTAGTGAATGTAAATTACACTTTAATAAATGGGAAAACAACACAAGAAAGCAGGAAACAATAAAGAGCAAAAATCCACGTAAAAACAAAAATAATAGAGAAAAAAGTCAAAGGACTAAAAGGTGGTTATTGAAAAGATCAACAAAATGACAAATTTATAGCCAGGCTGATAAAGAGAAAAAGAGAGAGGCCACAAATAACCAACACCGGGAACAAAAGAGGGGGCAGCACCACAGACCCTACCAGAACGAAAAGGGCAATAAGGGACGTGAGAGCTTTATGCCAATAAACTGACGAAATGGACTGATGGCTTGAAAAACAACCTACCAAAGCTCACTCAGTAACTCTACACCTACAGAAGAACTTGAATTCATAGATAAAAACCTTCCAACAACAACAAAACTCCAGGCCCAGATGGCTTCACTGGTGAAGTCTACCAAATACTCAGGGAAAAATCAATTCTACACCACCAATTCTTCCAGAAAACAGAAGAGGAAGGACACTCCCTGTAAGAAAATAATCTAAGTGATTCATTTTCAGAAATCATTCAGGCCCAGCCCCCAAATTGTCTGACTGGTCCAGCCCATTCCTGGGGGGTCGCTGAATAAAGTTCTCCTTGAGATGGTCATGAGTTAACAGCCCTTTATTGTTCTCTTCATTTCCTAATGTTTCTCTTTTCACAGGGTTTTCAGTGGGCCTTTTTTTCAGGTTTGTCCTGAGCCCTCAGACAAAGAAATTTCCTACAAGGGGGCAGTAAATTGGGGTAATCTTGGACATCATCCGGGAAGATTATAGTACTCTCAGCCAACGAGGAGGCAGGGCAGGGACTTGTGCACTAGGAAATAAATTGCTTGCTACAGCCCTTTTCCGTGTGCCTGCCTGTCAGACACCCGAAACTTGCAAGGCTATAATTAAAGTCTCGCTTTGCTGTACCTTGTGTCTCCATGTCCATCTTTTGGCCTTGGTTGGGTGAGGGTGTTTCTCACATTCCCCAACTTACAATGAGGCCAGCAGTACCCTGACACAAAAACTAGACCAAGACATCATAGGAATGGGCCGGCCCGGTGGCGCAATCGGTAGAGTGCGGTGCTTGGGAGTGCGGCGGCGCTCCCGCCAAGGGTTCGGATCCCATATAGAGACCGGTCCGCTCACTGGTTGAGCGCGGTGCGGGCGCGACACCGAGGGTTGAGATCCCGTTGCCGGTTGCGGTGCGGGCTTGACACTGAGGGTTGCGATCCCATTACCGGTCACGAAAAAAGACAAAAAAGACATCACAGGAAATCCACAGACCAACACTCTTCCAATGCAAAGCTTCTCCACAAAGCACTAAATAATCAAGTCCAACAACACACAGAAAGGACAATATTTAATATTTCTCAACCACTGCCATTTACCAGGGAATGCAAGGTTGGTTCAACACTCAAAAGTCAATCAACATAACTCATCATATTGGCAGAATAAAGAAAAACCATATGACCATCTCAACAGATGCAAGAAAATAATCTAAAAAAATCCAATATGTATTCTTGATAAAAACTCTATGCAAACTAGGAATTAAAGGGAACTTCATCAGCCTGATAAGAGACATTTATAAAAACCCAGCTAACATAATACTTCATGGTGAACGATGGGATGCTTTGCTCTTAAGCTCAGCTATAAGGCAAGGATGTCTACTCTTCTCACTGCTGCTGACCACAGTGAAGTCCTTGTCAGTGCAATGAGGAGAAAAAATGAATAGATGAAAGGCACACAGACTGGAAAGGAAAAATAAAGCTTTCTATAGGGACATGACATGCTTGTCTATATAGAAATTCCCAAACAGTCTACAAAAAAGCTATTAAAACTGAGTGAGGGGCTGACCAGTTGGCTCAGCTGCTTAGAGTACAGTGTGACAACACTAAGTTCAAGGGTTCGGATCCATATACTGGCCAGCTGCCAAAAAAGAAAAAGAAAAGAAAACTAATGTGTGAGAATTTAGCAAGCTAACAAGATGCAAAGGTCTATATGTGAAAATTAGTCCTGTCTCTATATACTACTAAAAAGCACAAAGAAACTGAAATTTTTAAAAGTACTGTTTATAATAGCACCAAAAAAGATTAAATGCTTAAGTGTATATTTAACAAAAGATCTACATATCTTTAAAGATCAAAAGATCTGTGCAAAGCTCTAAGTGCTGAAAACTACAGAACACTGGTGAGAAAAATCGACAAAAATCTAAATAAGTGGTAATATAAAAAGTGTCATGAGTAAAAGGTTGGGGCTGGCTAGTTAGCTCAGCTGTAACACCAAGGTTAAGGGTTTGGTTCTCCATTGCCAGCCAGCTGGCAAAAAAAATAAAATACAGGCTGGTGAACTTTCCCTATAAACTCCCAAATAACAAATAATTTAGGCTGTGCAGGCTACGAGGCTAAATCAAGGTACTAATACAACAAATTTCTACAAATAAATAATAATTAGGGACTATATTTTATAATACAGATGTACTAATGAGAAGACTTGAATTCTGTTTTGGGGGATGACATTTTGCTTAACTGGGGCACAGTTAGTGTTCTTTTTTTTTTTTAAAAAG
>NW_007727646.1:132169-135001 GCF_000696425.1 Galeopterus variegatus
CCGAACCCGGGGCCCTGGTGTTCTCAACACCGCACTCTCCTGAGTGAGCCACAGGCCAGCCCGACAAGGTCACGATTTTAATTGAGTATATTCACTGCTCGGAAGGTACCGACGGAACTACATGAGATTCTTCTCTCCACATTTTCTGTTGGCATGTGGGCAGTAGAGGGTGGTCTACACACCACCCATTCCACGAAAAGGTCTGGCCCTCGGCCTGCTCCTGGGAGGTAACCCTGACGCCCTTGTAACTTCCTACCTGGTAAGAGTGTGTCTGCTGTGCTCACTTCGGCAGCACATATACTAAAAGAGTGTGTCTGCTACCTGGGGCCTTAGGCCAGGCCAGACAGTTCACGCTAACAGTGACCTGTAGTCCCACTACATGGCTCAGGCCATGTGCTGCCAGCCTGACCTCTGGAGACTGAGTGACTATGGCCAGCCACACAGGTGGGTCAACCATGACTGCACGACCACCCTCCAATAAAACCCTCTACACCAAGGCTCAGGTGAGTTTCCTTGGTTGGCAGCGCTTCACGCCTGTCCTCACACAGTCGCTGGGGAACTGGCACCATCTACGGCCCTGCTGGAGGAGACACCTGGAGGCCTGCGCCTGGTCTCTCCTGAACCTGCCCTGTGTGCCTCCACCTTTGCTGACTTTAGTCCGTACCTTTCGTTGTAACTGGCTGTAACCTAACCACAAGAGTACAAATGCTTTGCTGAGTTATGAGTCCTCCTCACCAATGACTGAAGTTGAGGGTGGTCCTGGGGGCCCCCCAACTACAGCACGTGATTACACTGCAGACCACTCACTTTGGATGGAAGGTTGGGCAGTGCTCCTCAGCACAGTTATATGGACTATGAAATACAGAAATTTCCCTTGTACTTGCATCAAAGTCCAACACGCTGCTGGACTACAGATTAAACCCAGAAAACGTGCCCTGCATATCTGCGTGTGAATAGAAGTCTTGCTCTGTTTTAACAGTAAGGAAACTATATGGTTTATGATTCAAACAACATTAGTTGTGGCCAAAATGGCTTTACCACAGCATAAGTTTTTCAAATGTTTGCCTTGTAATTTTAGGACAAATTCATGAAGCANTACAAGGCTATCCTTCCAAAATGAAGGACAAATAGTATATTTCTCAGAAAAACAAAAACTGTGGGAGTTCATTACCACATGACCACCCTTACAAGGAATTCTCAAGGGAGTACTGGGTTTGGCACCTGAAAAATAACTGCTACTGCCATAAAAACTCAAGGAAAATCAAAACCCACTAGTAAAATAAAAAAGTTTATCGCAAGTTTAACCCAAGAAACTAACAAATACAGAAGACAAACAGTAAATCAGAAAGAAAGAAACAAAAGACACTTAGACATCCAAAAAAAATCAATAAAATGCTATGAGTAAATCAATACTTTTTACTAACAACTCTTAAAGTAAAGGATTAAATTCTCCAATCAAAAGACACAGACTGGCTGACTGGATTAAGAAGGAGGACCCAACTATATGCTGCCTTCAAGAGACCCACCTCACCTATAAATACTCTCATAGACTAAGAGTGAAAGGATGGGAAAAGATTTACAATGCAAACAGAAATGAAAAATGAGCTGGAGTAGCTATTCTTATATCTGATAAAATAGACTTTAAACTAAAAACCATAAAAAGAGATAATGAGGACCACTACATAATGATAAAAGGATTGATCCATCAAGAAGACATAACAATCATAAATATATATGCACCCAATGTCAGAGCAGCCAGATTTATAAAGCAAACTCTATTAGACCTAAAGAAGGAAATAGACACTAATACCATAATAGCAAGGGACCAGAATACCCCACTGTCAATATTGGACAGATTGTCTAGGCAAAGAATCAGCAGAGAAACGCAAGATCTAAACAACACTCTTGACCAATTGGACTTGGCAGATATCTACAGAATATTCCATCCAACAACCTCAGAATATTCATTCTTCTCATTGGCACATGGATCATTCTCCAGGATAGATCACATGTTAGGTCACAAATCAAGTCTTGAGAAATTAAAAAAATTGGATTTATCCCACTTTTTTTTATCAGACCACAATGGATTAAAATTAGAAATCAATAACAAATGAAATTCTGGAAACTAAACAAACACATGGAAATTAAACAGCATTCTACTTAATGATATATGGGTCCAAGAAGAAATCAAAGAGGAAGTCAAAAAATTTATTGAAACTAATGAAAATAATGATACATCATACGAAAACCTGTGGGATACTGCAAAAGCAGTACTAAGGGGGAAATTTATCACATTAAATGCTTACTTCAGAAGAATGGAAAGATGGCAAGTGAACAACCTAATACTTCACCTTAAAGAACTAGGAAAACAAGAACAATCTAAACCCAAAGTCAGCAGATGGAAATAAATCATTAAGATCACAGCAGAACTTAATGAAATTGAAACCCAAAAAACAATACAAAAGATCAATGAAGCAAAAAGTTGGTTTTCTAAAAAGATAAATAAAATTGACAAACCATTAGCATGGCTAACTAAAAAAAGAAGAGAGCAGATCCACATAACCAAAATTAGAAATGAAAAAGGTGATATTACAACTGATATGGCTGAAATACAAGGAATCATTCAAGACTACTATAAACAACTATATGCCAACAAATTTGAAAATCTGGAGGAAATGTATAAATTTCTAGACACATACAAGCTACCAAAACTGAGCCAAGAAGATGTAGAAAACCTGAACCAACCAATAACAATAGAAGAGATTGAAGCTGTTATCAGAAGGCTCCCAACAAAGAAAAGCCGAGGACCAGATGGATTCACAGCAGAATTTT
>NW_007727646.1:135198-141667 GCF_000696425.1 Galeopterus variegatus
TTACCACAGCATAAGTTTTTCAAATGTTTGCCTTGTAATTTTAGGACAAATTCATGAAGCACATTATCAAGTATGCAGCAAAAACTAATTTCCAAAGTTTCTGGTGTTTGACAATGGTGGTTAAAAATCGTCCTTCTCACTCTGAAAATTTAAAACTTCGGCCCTGAGTTTTAAAAACTGCAACAAAACTTAACCAATGCCAAGCCTTTGAGCTGCTGTGAAGTGGGACAACTGGCGATATCCAGCTTCTATTTCTGACAAAAACCCACAGAGCTGATGACCGTTAAGTCCCTGAGGTCAGGTGATGCTCAGTTTTTTCTTTTTTTTTTTAACGCTCACCGGTAAGGGGATCCTAGCCCTTGGCTTGGTGCTGTCAGCACCAGGCTCTCCCGAGTGAGCCACGGGCCGGCCCGACGCTCACTGCTGACACTCCTGGCTCAATAAAGTATGACAGACTCAGACATTCCCCACAGGGGCCTCAGACAAGCAAACAGGACGAACCACCGCAGGCTGAAGCATCAACGTTTCTAACAAGCTGTCAACTGTCCCACCAGGCCTCGCTTCCTGCGCACCGCACCACGGCCACCGCACGCTGCTCAGCAGGGCCCACCTCGGGGGCAGAGACCAGTGCCTCCCGACTTCTTCCCAGATATTCTCTGCTGAACACGCAGACTCTTCCTAGAGGTTCATTCTTCAAAGATAACTTCAAACGCACTACTGCGGACCCAAATAAACAACTGAGCAGCATCAGAAACATCTGCCGACTGACTGAGAGCCAAGGAGAGCCAAGTCACTGGCTGTCTCCACTCTGCTGCCCCAGGTGGCCTCCGAAGGGCAAACCTTCTCGTTGCCTTCCACAGCGAGCTGCTCCCTGCTTGGCGCGTGAGGGAGTCACCGGAGACCTACTCTGGGTGCATCCTCGCCCCCATCTCTTAGCTCGGTGAAGAAGCCCTGCTGTGACAGGCACCCCTTTAATCTTCCTGACTTTTCTGACCACCCTCTTCCCACAGCTGGAAGGAATGACAAGTGTGCTGTGTTCCTAGCATGGCTGGGGTCCCTGGACAACGCAAAGCGCTTTGCCATATCAGGCAACAGCTAGCAATGCCCATGTCACTGGGCCTTGAAGCTACGGCACTCAGCATGCATGCACCCTTGCTCGCACATGAAGAGCACATTGAGGTGCAGCCACGCACATGCCCCCCCACCCCCCGTGCTGAGGAGCTATCGGTGGGTGCAGCAGCAGAGTGACAGCCACCGTGACACGGTCATATAACAAGAAACGCACACTTCGTCTCTGTCCTGGGTTCTGGCATGTCGCTCCTAAAACCCTCAGCATCTCCTGAGCGATGAGGGTGTCTTTTGTACACTAATGGCGGCTGGGGACCCTAAATAGCTTCAAGGTGAGGGCTGGTCGCCAGACAAGACTGAAGAGGGCTGAGAAAGTTGAGACTTTCCACTGATTAAATCATGCCTATGTAATGAAGAAGCCTACATAAAAACCCAAAAGGACAACGTTGGGAGAGCTTCCAGACAGCTTCACATGTGCCGGCCAGTTCCTGCTGTCCCACCGACCTGGTCCACTGCACATCCTCCTCCACCTGCTGTTCAGCACATCCTCTGCAGTAAACAGGTAAAGAGAAGTGTACCCCAAGTTCTGAGAGCCACTCTAGCACATTAAGTGAACCCGAAGGGGGGGCCATGGGAACCCCGACTTACAGTCAGTTGGTCAACGGCACAGGTCACAAGCTGGCATATGAGTGGGGGACAGTCTTGCAGGACTGAGACCTTAACCTGTAGGATGTGATACTATTTCCAGGTAGACAGTGCCAGAATTAGGTCAAATGATAGCACACCCAGCTGTGTCCCCTGGAGAACTGATTGGCTGCCAGTGGGGAGAACTCTCTGCACACTTTGGTGACTGGAGGCAAAGCATTCTGTGTTGAGAGGGTGACAGCAGGAAAACATTTGGTTTCTTCTCTCTCTTCAGAGGCACCATGGACTGCTTCTACCACAAGAACTCAGCCCCACCTCTGCAGCTCAAAAGCAGCCATATCAAGTATATGTGATTGTGCATGGCTGTGTTCCAATAAAACTTTACTTATGGGCACTGAAATGTGCATTTCATATAATTTTTATGCGTCGTGAACTATTCTTCTTTTGATTTTTTCTCAACCACGTAAAAACGTAAAACCCATTCTTAGCTCGTGAGTCATACAAAAACAGGCGGTGGACCAATTTGCCAATCCCTGTGTGAGAGGACTCAACATTGGTCGAGATGTCAATTTTTCCCCAAATTGATCTATACCACAGTTTCAACACAATCCCAAAAAATCCCACTAGTCTTTTTGTTTGTAGTTATAGAAATCAACAAGCCCATTCTATACTTTATAAGGAAAAGCCGAGAAACCAGGAAGGCTAAACAAGTTTGAAAAAGAAGTACAGTTAGAGGACTCACCCTCCCTGATTTCAAGAATTACTATAAAGCTACAGTAATTAGGACAACGAGTATTGGCCAAAGTATAGATGGGCAGGCAGATCAAGGGAGAAGTATAGAGTCGACAAACAGAAAGAAGAATATATGGCAAACTGACTTTTGGCAAAGGTGTTCAGAAAGTCCAATGGAAAAGGGATCGTCTTTTTAACAAATGGTAATGGAACACCTGGACATTCATATACAAAACCAAAAAGAATCTTAACCTTTGCCCTCACATAAAAATTTCACTTGAAATGGATCTACACTTAAAAGTAAAACCCAAAACTATCAAAACCCTGCAATAAAACAGGATAAAGTCTTTGTGAACTTGGGTTAGGCAGATTTCTCAGATACACAAAATGCACAAATGATAAAATAAAAAACTTTGCAAAGTGCATATCTGATAAAGGACTGAAATCTAGAATATAAAAACAAACTCCCAGGACTCAGCGATAGGAAAACAACCCAATTTTAAAAGGGACAAAAGACCTGGGCGGACACGTGACCAAGGACATATGGATGTACGTTAACACGTGGAAAGATGCCCTGCACACCTAGCAGGGTGCGGTCGTACACAAGCAAAAACCGACAGGGCCAAGTGTTGTCAGGATACGGAGGAACTGGAGCTCCCACTCACGCTGCAGGAGCGGACCAAGGACATATGGATGTACGTTAACACGTGGAAAGATGCCCTGCACACCTAGCAGGGTGTGGTCGTACACAAGCAAAAACCGACAGGGCCAAGTGTTGTCAGGATACGGAGGAACTGGAGCTCCCACTCACGCTGCAGGAGCACGGGATAGTACAGCCACTTGGAAAATAATCCATCAGTTTCATAAAAGTTAAATACAGGCTCACTATTCAAAGGACAACTCCACACCTGGGTATTTTAATCCAAGAGAAATGAGAACATACGTTTATATAAAAATTGGAGCACTGGTGTTAACTGTGGCCTTAGTCATAATCACCCAAAGCTGGAAATAACCAAAATGTCCATAGACTGGTGCATAAACTGTGGCACAGCCACACGATGGAACTCCAGTCAGCAGGAGAAAGGAATGAACCCCTGGCGCACACACAGACAATCCACACGTGCTGTATACTCAGTGGAAGAAGCCAGACCCTGAGGCTCCACGTGGTGAGAGTCCACGTGTACCACACACTCTGGACAAGGAAAAACCGCAGGAACAGAAAACAGATCGGCGCTGCTGGGAGCTGGGAGGGGCACAAGGGAAATCGGTGGTGGGGAGGAAATGCTCTGAAAAGCTGTGAGTCACACAGCTGTGCGCATTTGTCAAAAATTACACAACCACACACATACAGGGGTTTGCTGTGTGCAAAATACACCTCAATAAGCCTGTTAAAAACACCCCCCCACACACATACACACACACACAGAGTCCATTCTCGTTATCTGTGATAGTTACTTTCTGTAAAGTCACGGCCAACGCTGAATCTGTAAATACTGAGCCACTGCTCCTAGAGACAACACAGGATAAGGTGCCCATGAGCCTCCGGTCATAACATCTTCCTCAACCAACCAACACATGACCCTGTTCTGTGCGTGTTTCTGCGTGAAGACACTTTATTTAATGTATACATTATTCACTAACACGGAACTCATGGCCACTCACATGTAATGTAGCTCATGCTTGTCTCTGACACACGCATTTTCTCCGTAAGGCACATCACAGCCTTTTTGCACTTAGAAACACTAGACAGCACCTCAGCACTGTGCCTGGGGACATTTTAAAAGTAAAATTGCCAAGAAAAAGCACAAAAAATGCAAAAAACATACACTGACTGAGAAAAGGATGCTTATTTGCAGTATCATGGTGGAAACAAGAAACAAGCCACAGACCAGTTCACAAGTGCAAACGGCCGGGCGTGTCAGCCAGATGAAGGGACAGAACGTGCCCCCTGCAGAGCTGCCAGCCCAGGGAAGGCGACCCCAGCACCAGGCCCCCAGTGCCACCATGCCACCCTGCCCTAGTTTTCCTGTAAAAACAAAATGCCATCGTGCACACAGCAGAACACCATCCGACAAGAAAGGCTGAGCCACTGACAATGTGGGGACAATTCTCAGTTGCAGTCCTTAGAGAAGGGCGGAGATGCGCCCCACACCCAAGTCTAACACTGACTGACCTGGGAGCGCGCCCTCTCCCTTAGCCACGTCAGAGGTGGCTGTGAGATGACCCAGCAAGGGCAGGGATGGGATGCCCAGGCACCACCCTGCATGACCACTGCACCGCTCGCACCTTGGAGCCATTAAGGGATCCCACATGACGGCCCCTCGAGGCAGGCAGCAGCAAGCCCTGTGTTACCCGAGGGACTCGGGCCTTGACTGCGAGGTCCTAAGCCTGGCCACAGCTCAAGCAGAGGGTCAGGCCCCCCAGAATGACCAGGCTGGCCGGGCAGCGGGGGCGGCAGAGGGAAGGTGCCGGCCCATCACGGGCCCACTAAGGCGCTCAGACATGACTCTGCGCTGGAGGCTGCTAAGAGTGTTAAGCAGCAGAGCCATGAGCAGATCGGCTCCTCGGAAGGATCATCCCCTTAGGGCGTCAGGTGGCCTGGCTGGGCTCGGACCTGGGGCGGGAAAAAGAGCACAGCCACTTCTCAGAAGACCGAAGGCTCACCACGGCCTCAGGGACCTGTACCGAGCCCCAGTGGTGGCCGCAGGGTGGGCTCCTCTCGGGCAGAGGGAACCAGTCTCCGGCAGGACTTGGCCCGAAATCTGGGCAGGGCACCCCAAGCTCAGCCAGAGACAGCTGTGGAGGGCAGCCCTCCCTGCCAAGTGACGCTAGGGCCCAGCTCACAGGAGCAGCCCCTCAGCAGGACAGAGGTCACCACAGAAGGCATAGGCCCGATCCCTGAGCCCGCACATGGGAAAGGGACAGCACTGTCCCACGGGGCTTCGGGCATGGTCCTGCCTCCTTGGACCATGTACTCCAACACCCCTTATCGGCAGCTTCTTTTTTTCATTAATCCAAGAGTTTAACGGCCAAATTTTTCTCTCAAACAATACAGAAGGCCAAAAGCAGGCACCAAGCCTGCCCCCCACCCCGGGGCAGGCATCAATGGGGCACAGCTGCTATGAGTGGTGGTCATGCAGGATGCCATGGGACACCCCCATGATACCAACAGCCTGCCCAGTCACATGCCCACTTCTACAGTTCCTGCCACAGACGCTCCCACTGATGGACCTGCCACACACCCTAACGGGTTTTCCATGTGGCATTTGATGTCATGGGAGAACACTGAGCAGGACCCAAATGCCATTGACAGGGACAGGTAAAGAGCAGACCCCACAGCCCCACAGAGTGAGCCCTGACAGGCACGGAACAGGGGCACCACCCAGGCACCTCTCTGCCACCCTTTACAACTCTGGAATTCTATACATGGGAACGTCTCAGGTAAAAAGCTTAAACAAAAAAATAAAAAACACTAAAACAAAAAACCAGAAGCAACACGATAGAATACTTCAGATAATGTTAATGAAAGAAGCAGGGTACAAAATCAACAGACAACGATCCCAGACTTTACAACTCTGGAATTCTATACATGGGAACGTCTCAGGTAAAAAGCTTAAACAAAAAAATTAAAAACACTAAAACAAAAAAACAGAAGCAACACGATAGAATACTTCAGATAATGTTAATGAAAGAAGCAGGGTACAAAATCAACAGACAACGATCCCAGACACAGAAAACACTGCACCAAGAAGACACGGAGGGGGCAGGACCACCCATGGCATTGCCACACTGCCCTGCAGGGTTAGGGGGTTTCTGTTATCTTTTAAAAGTATATTTTTAAAAAAAACAAAAACAAAAAAGTATCCAAAAGAATGGACGCTAACTTCTTGTGATGAAAGAAAAAAAGCAGAGGGGAAATGGTAATAACCTGCCAATTTATTTATTTTATTTTATTTTTTTTTTAAAGATGACCAGTAAGGGGATCTTAACCCTTGGCTTGGTGTTGTCAGCATCACGCTCAACC
>NW_007727646.1:141727-145408 GCF_000696425.1 Galeopterus variegatus
TCTTGTGATGAAAGAAAAAAAGCAGAGGGGAAATGGTAATAACCTGCCAATTTATTTATTTTATTTTATTTTTTTTTTAAAGATGACCAGTAAGGGGATCTTAACCCTTGGCTTGGCGTTGTCAGCATCACGCTCAACCAGTGAGCGAACCGGCCATCCCTATATGGGATCCGAACCCGGGGCCTTGGTGTTATCAGCACCGCACTCTCCCGAGTGAGCCATGGGCCGGCCCGTAACCTGCCAATTTAAAAAAAGCCCCCAAACACGAATAGTAGGGTGGTAGGGTGGCTCAAGGCTGATGATTTTTGCTCCTTGGATTTGAAACGCTATCTAACATTTTGTATCAAACATGCAGGAAGGAGAAACACGCTCTACTTGCCCTGGGGTGCCCTCAGCTGGTCTGGGAAGGCTGCCCAGCCACTCAGGAGGGTCAGACCCTAGAGAGGCAGAGGTCACGGAACCCTGGCCCCGCCACCCTTGTCCACCTGCCAGCCACACTCACAGGCGCCGACAGAGGGCCTCTGTCCACCACCAAGTCACTTCCCGGGGAAGAAACAGGCCCTGTTCCCTCCCAGGCTGACCACTTCACCCAGCCAGTCGCTGGCACAAAACCCCTGCTGCACCTTCTCCAGCCCAGCCCATCCTGGCAGGGCCTCGGAACACCCTGCCAGGTAGAATACAGGACGCCCAGATAACTGTGAATCTCAGATAAGAATTTTCTAGTCTAAGGATGTCTCATGCAATATTTGAGACATACTTACACAAAAACATTATTGCTTATATGAAATTCAAATTTGACTGGGCATCCTGTACTTTGCTAAGTCTGGCACCCCTACATGGGAGGTCCCTGAAGAGGAGACAACAGGAACAAGCCCCCTCCCAGGCTTGGTCCCTGCCAGCTGCTCCCTCAGGCCAGGGCAGGCTGCCCAGACAGGGCCAAACCCCAGGCAGCAGCTGACCATGCCAAGAGGCCCCAGTGAAGGAAAGAGGTGTGTCTTCTTTCTTATCTGGGGGCCTGAGAATCCAGATGCATCTTCCTGGTACTGAGGAGTATTAGGACAAGATGCCAACCTGCCAACACCCCTGTCCCAGCATGACTACAGGGCCCTAATGGGAACCACTGGGTGACGCCTGGGGGTTCCCACCCAGAAACCAGGGATAAATGTGCAGCTTCTTCTGCAGGAACCAAAGCCTCAAGTCATATCCGTTGGGTGGGCGCCTGGGGGGCTTACAGCCCGTGAGTGTACCCCACCACAGCATGTCTGGAAGTGAAACTAGTGACCCGGATGCTCGAGGCAGACTGGCCCTGCATGGGGATTGCAGCCCTAACTCCATCTCAGTGCCGTGCACCGAGGGACAGGATCCTAACTTTTCCGTGTTTCTCAATCAAAGATAGAAGGACTGCCTCTGCCTGGCATTGTGGGCTCAAGAGGATGGGCCGTCGGGTCCAAGCCGTCCCACCCTCATGGCATTCCAGGTTCAGCCTGTGTGCCTGGCCCTGGAGCACCTGGACACAGTGAGACCCTTAGACCAGCTGGGGAGCACAGAGGGGCCACAGAGGATCCTTCCCCACCTGTGCAGGGCCCCGAGAAGCTTCACCTCCAGGGACAGGGCAAGACAGGGATCTGGCCTCAGTCCAGGCAGGCGCCAGGCCCCCTGGGGGAGCTGTCACAGGACATAGGAGGGCAGAGAGACAGAGATCCTCATCCATACCACAGGGAAACTGAGGCAAAGGAAGGTTTGGGGGTAGCCAGGCCTGCATCAAGTTCACAGGCAGGAGGGCTTAGGGGAGAATTGAGCTGGGGTCCAGGCCTCCGAGCTCTCAGAGCTTGAACTCTCAGTGGGGGCAGGGAGAGCTCTTCTGGGACCAGTCCTACCACCCAGGCTCAGTGGGGCCCTGCCAGAGACCCACAGGTACCAGGTACCTCCCGGCCAGGCAGGCAGTGGGTGGGGTCGTCATGGCAGGGGCTCTGCTTTGATGGCGGTGCTGGCAAAGGCACAGCGGCTGGAGCTCTCAGCACCCCAACCTGCCTCACCCACTGCCCTGGTGGCCCCATCCCCTGGCTGGCGCCTCCATTCTCTCCTTCATCTCTTCAGCACCAGCGTGAACTCCCAGCCAGAAACCACAAGAGAAAAACATGAACTCAGTGGGGCCGGCAGGCATCATAACCGGGCATCGCACCTGCAGGAAAGGGGTCTGCACTGCAAAAGGTGGTCCAAGGGAGGGCACAGGGGGCAGGGGTAGCACCAGGAGGGGAAGCTGCAGGACATTTTCTCAAGGAGTGGGCAGAGCTGGGCGGCATGAAGAAAGATCAGCCTTGAGGGTCCAGCGATCCTGCCCCTTCCCCCCAGGACCCGCTCCCCTGGGATTGGGAAGGTTAAGAGAAGGAACAAGAAGGAAGAGACCCCTGCACCCCAGGCTGCTCCCCATGTGTGTGGAGGGCCCAGCCCACCTGTGTCCACCAGGTACTTGGCAAGGAGCAAAGGTGTGAGGCCGTGGGAAGGCACAGCTGCTGCCTGGGAGGGGGGGGCAGGAGGCCCACCTGCCTGTTCCACCAACAGCTTTGAGCCACAGGGCAGGACAGGGCCCAGACCTCCTGCTGGGGACTGGGGACCCATTTCAGACAGGTGAGGCCTGTGCAGCTGTGCCCTAAGTCACAGGGCTGGCCTGGCTGGACCACACAGAGGTAGCACAGGGCATGTTTGATGGAGATGTAGTGTACTGGGCACTTGGGGTCCAGGAGCCGGGAGCAGACTGAGGACAGAGGAGGCTTGGCCAATGGGGCCGAGGAGGCGAGTGACATCGATACAGCACACTGCACTGTTCCTGAGTAGGACCCACCCGCTCCACCACTGTGTGGAGCTGCTCTGCAGGTGGGGAAGGAGGGGGCACAGAGGAACCTGAGCCTGCATGGCCCAAGGGAAGGGTCTCAAAGTCCCAGAAAGGAGGCACCGACGGAACGTGACTGGCAGTGGGTGCGGGGAGGGGGACAGCATGGTGGGCCTGTGCAAGGCTCCCTACCTCACCCTGAAGGAGCCAGCGGAGGACCAGCCCAGACCCTGCAGAGCACACACGTGCACACGCACGCGCGCGCGCACACACAGAAACTAGGGCAAGGTCCGAAGCCAGAGGCTTTCTGGGGCCAGAGCAACAGGAGGAATGGCCCAGGAACGAAGCCCCCCAAGGTCCCAGTCCAGAGGCACCTCCTGCCTCTCCCCGACCTTGCAAAGCCCTCCCCGTAGGGAGGAGGAGAGCGGGAGGCAGTGAAAAGTTCGGGGCGACTTAGAGTCTCGTCGGGATGATCACTCCCTGCTGAAGACCCCGGCAAGCGAACCCTGGGGTCAGGCTGCGGGGGCGCGGGCATCTGGGGAGGAATGCGGGCCCTGGCATCGGCTGCCCATACCCAGAAGGAATCCATTCCGCGTCCCGTGTGGGCACACGCGCAGACACGGCCCTGGCGGAGACCCCACACCTCAGTGGCCCTCAAAATCCAGCTCCCAAAACGCAGCCGGAGCCTCCCAAGGCCACGTGCTTGGGGGTCGTCCAGGCCCCAGGCCCACCAGGATGCTCCTGCGCCGCCCAGCGCCTCCCCCGGCTCCCCCGCCTGCACCCACAGGCCACCCCCTCAGCCCCAACAGGTGGGCAGAGCCCCCACCTCCCTGGGGCCCGCTCGCCCCTCA
>NW_007727646.1:146903-150946 GCF_000696425.1 Galeopterus variegatus
CTGCCGGCCTCCTCGGGCGGTCCCTCCCGTGCCCGTCGCAGGCGGGTCCCCCGGGCATCCCCAGGTGGTCTTCCCCTCAGGGTCCTTCCCAGTTGGGCCCCCTCCGTGCCCTGAAGCTCAGAGACCCAGCCTTCTGGCCCCTGCCCCACACCTTTACAGGCTTAGCCTTTGCCACCCAACACCCAGTGGTCTGTGTCTGTCCTTTGCTGCCCAGCCCCTCCGGTCATGCCTGGATCTCGTGGCTGTGCTCTCTCACCACCACCTGGATGTAGGCAGGTTCTCAAGCTGGCAAGCCTCCCTGCACCTGGCCTGGTGAGGCCTGCTGCCCCAGCCCGGCCCCAGAATGGCTGGAGTGACCGGCAAGTGGTGTCCTCTGGTCTGGAGTGAGGCACCTGCCTCACTTCTTCCGAGCATCTGGTAGAATGTCTGTGTGTTTGTGTTTATTTGGTAAGGTCCAAGGAGACTGCAGGAGGATACTTCAAAGAATTTGTGAAAAAATAGAATTAAAAGATAATATGTATCTTTGCACGAACGAACTTTTCGAAAACCCTCCAAGCCTCCAGTGGCCCAGACACCCCCAGCCGGGAAGAGCATGAGGAGAGGAGGTGGTGATGTCTCAGACAGAAAGAAATGGACAGTCCCAGCTGTAGTTTGGAGACAGGATCAACATCCGTGTTGGGGGGAGGTGAAGAGAAGGAGGCTTGGGGGGTTCTGGGTGTCTGGTCTGAGCAACACCGTGGGTCACTGCCCTGTTAGCTGGTGAAGGTCTGTGGCTGGAAGGAGACGCTGTCCAGTCAGAGACATGCCCATGGGGCATCGAGGGGAGCCTTCAGGGGGGTTGTGCAGGGCTTGGGCGGGTGGATAGACGTGGTCAGGGTGAGGCCCCCAGGGACAGTGCTGAGGAACCCCACCCCACACGTGTTCCATGCAGGACACAAGTGAGGTAGGCAGGAAACCAGTGTTTGCTGGGATGAAACCAGGCGGGGCTGCCGAGGAGGGCCGTGGCCACTGAGTCACTTGCTACAGAGTGACCGGGCAACCAGGTGGGGGCCAGGAATTGCAGTCACAGGGCACCATCTCCGAGAATGTTAGTGGGGAAGGCAGCCCATGGGGAGCAGATGGAGTATGAGGTCCCAAGACACTTCCTTTGGGATGCAAGGAACACAGTCATGTTTGCTCATGATGGGACAGGAAGAGTAAAGAGAGAGAAGCTTCAGTACGGGATAGTGTGTGAAGATGGGCAGTTTGCTCAGAAAGGGAAGAAGGTGGATTTGCTGGTCTTGCCCCCCTCAGGCCTACATCTGTCTCATCCAGAAGGCTAAGCTTCAGTATAAGATCTCCTTCCACCCATACCCAACAAACCGACCAAAAAATCACAACTACCAAAAAATGGCCAGGCAGCTGTTAGGCACAGAGAGCACAGAAGCTTCCTGCCTTGTAGTGTCTACTTCTGCCACTATCCAGAAACACACATGACCACATCATGAGACATCATGGCAACAACATGAGAATTCTGCCCCCATCCACAGCTTTGGGGAGAAGCCGACTTTTTCCTTCTTCCCACAGGAAGGTGAGGGGTGCGGGAGAGAAGGAATAGCTGCTAGAGCGTAAACCGTCCAGGCCAACCTTCCAAGGGAAGCAAGTCCACAGAATTCCAAGCCAGTCCCCTCAAGAGGTAAGGACACACCTCTCAAAGCAGAGTGACATTTAGTAAAGTCTCAGCTTCTCCAGCCAGTCTCCACTCTGTATTTTCCCTCTCCAGGCTAATAAAAAAGGTGGATTAGATACAACACCCTTCCCTTAAACTAGTTCAGAGGGAAGTCAAAAGATCTCAGATAGGTTGCAAAAAAGAATTGGGAAGAATTCATCCTTCTGTGCTAGAGCAAATAAACATTCAGGAGAGAGCTACTCATGTCAGGACAGGCATAGAGTTAGGGAGGGCAGGAAGAACCCAGAATAGAAGAAAATACCACCAACGTAATAGAAGACAACCCCACAGGAGTGCTTTAAGTTCTAGGGTCTTAACATGAATTCAAAAAGAAAAAAAACCAGAAAATAAAAGGCAGGCCAGTTAGCTCATTTAGGACAGCGTGGTGCTGGTAACACCAAGGTCACAGGATCGAATTCCTGTACTGGCCAACTGCCAAAAAAAACCAAATTCAGTAATCAGGAGCTCAAATACTAAACGACAAAACAATGCGAGGCAGATTAAGGGGACAAGAAAAAGGATCAAAATCACACCTTTGGGGCCAGCCCGGTGGCGCACTGCTACAGTGCGCCGCTTGGGAGTGCGGGGGCGCTCCCGCCGAGGGTTTGGATCCCACATACAGACCAGCCGCTCACTGGCTGAGCGAGGTGCGGGCGCGACACCGAGGGTTGCGATCCTGTTGCCAGTCCCGGTCCGGTACGGGCGCGACACTGAGGGTTGCGATCCATTGCCAGACACGAAAAAAGACAAAAAGGAAAAAAAAATAAAAAAAAAGACTGTGAGATTCATTTTCAGTGATTTTTTTCTTTTATATAAACTATTCATTAAAATCTGTGATTTTTTTGATTGAGTGCCAATAATAATTGTAACAATAACTCAATCCAAGGGAAGTTTTTTGTTTGTTTTGTTTGTTCTTCTGTGTTTTTGTTTGTGTGTTTGTTTTATACAGAACCATATGGTTACTGGGTAAAATTTAGATTTACACATTTATTTTTTCAGAGGCTATGATAGAGTGACCAATAAAATACTTTGAATCTGTAAATATAATAAATGTGGATAAAACTCTGTGAGTGGAGTAGGATGAAAATACAAGTTCAAGAAGAAAAAAATAATGTAAATTTCTCACTATTAAAAATTAAAGCTTTTTATGTTTTTTTAAAAGACTGAGAAAAGAGACACTTAAAAAGAATGATTTAATATCCTATTTTTATTACTAACAAGATATTGTCTTTAAGAGAATTGCCTTGATGCATGTATTATATTAAATATATAACTGAGATGACTAATAAAATTACAAAAAGTTTCCTTGGTGAACAGTATAAATTTAACTGTAATAGCTCACTATAATTAGGATCTTAGCTAACAGATTCCTTGGGGAGGAATCGTTTAGTTATGCATTAGTTTAAAGTAAAAACACTGTGTCTTGAATACAAGTGCCATAATAAAAATAAACAAATATTGTTTAACATTGGATTCCTATGAGATGTGTGAAATTCCAAAACACTTAAAGAAATTAAAACATGTCAGTAAGGAACCAATATTAATGGATGCATTTAATGTAAATACTTTATTTCAAAGAATATTTAGTGTTTTCAGGATTCTGTCCAGGATCTTGTTGATTTATATCCTTTTCTGTGGACATTATAATGCCATAACATATTCTACAAAGTACTCTGGCCTCTAATTATTCCCATGTTTATCACATGTGTGAATATTGTACTGTGGCTTATCCACACGTATTTCCAGATGTGTCCCTGGAAGCATATCTATCAATGTGCAAATTTGAATCTTAAGTATAAGAGCTAACTTTGTGCATTGTATGTTTGTTTATCCTTTTTTCCTTTTTTTTTTTTTTTTTAGGTCATAACCTTTGCTGTAAAGCCCAAAGAATCTTATTTAATTTATATGAGAATCCTTGCTTTAGTGCTTGCATGAGACAAAACCACAAAGGCCCTTTAACAGTATGGTTTCTGCTTTAGCTGGAAGGATAAGGTAAGATTAAGCTCTGAAATTTATTTATTAAATACTCATATAATCTTGTCACTATTTAATGAAGAAAATACTTGAATTCATAAAAATTATAGGGCAATAGATTTGTCATCCATTACACATAAGGGATTATAGGTAATATGGTAGCATTAGAGAAAGATTAAACAGGCAAGTTCAACACCACTGACTCTTTTTTTTTTGTCTTTTTTTGTCTTTTTCCATGTCCGGCAATGGATCGCAACCCTCAGTGTTGCCCCCGTACCGGACCGGGGACCGGCAACGGGATCGCAACCCTCGGCGTCGCTCCCGCGCCTCGCTCAGCCAGTGAGCGGGAACCGGTCTGTAT
>NW_007727646.1:151928-156762 GCF_000696425.1 Galeopterus variegatus
AGAGAGAGAGAGAGAGAGTGAGAGAGAAGAGAGAAAGGGAGCGTTTTATGTTCTAGGCTCTAAGTCACACACTGTCAATTTCCACCTTATTCTAACTGTTAGAAGCAAGTCACTAAATCCGACCCACACTCAGGAAAGGAGAACTAAGCTCCACCTCTGGAAGGGAGGAACACAAAAGAATTTGTGGCCATTTTTTAAAAACCACCATGTAGAATAAGTCCAGTTGTGGATATGTTTTCATCCACTTTTTTTTCCTGCAAATTATTAGCCCATAAAATCTTATCTTTCTTTAGTTTGGAAAGGTTTTTTGTTTGTTTGTTTGTTTGTTTTTTGATAAATTCTTCTGTTGAATTTGCTTTACTTTCCTTCATGAATTCAAATTATTCTACAATATGTATTTCAGCTTTCTGTTCTCTATAGTTATATCTCTTTTGTAACTTTATATCCGTTTTCCTTTCCTCTGCAATCTGGTAAAGGATCCCAAGTTTGTGCTCTATATCAATTCAGCTAGTTGTGACCTCCAATGTCAAATTAAATTCTAGAATTTTCCAGGATGGCTATTACATTTTTAACTCACCTGGGATACTTCCTCATCTTGTCCACATCTGTTTTTATCTCATGCTGTTGCCTTTTCATGTCAACTTGTTGGCTTTCTTCCTGGGTTATTCTTACCATGAACTTTTCAGCTGCTCTTCATCAAATTAATTTTTCCTTGTATCAATTGAAGATGCCATTGAGTTTTATGATTTTTTTTTCTGAACTAGAAGGTGATAATTTTTATAGTTACAGTTCTCATCTGAAGCTTCCGGATTGCTATTATTTTTTTCTTGGCTCATTGGTGCTTTCTTTTCACTTTTGTTATAACCTTGGCATTTGTCAAGAAACAAGAGGTGCGGGTTTCTTGGTTCTGTCCACTTGTATGGAATTAAACTTCTTATTCATAACAACTAAAAGGCAGGTTGATGAGCTCCCTCCGAGTTCAAGACCTCCCTTCTGAAAGGCATTTATTTATTGTGGCTCCGCTTTATTGAGATGGCATCTTCTGCTGTTGTCTGGTTTTAGGATGCTGTGAACAGGTAGAATACCTGGAACACCATACTTTCTGATACTCATTTCCCAGCATCTGCCCATCCTTGTGCCTGACTTACAGATTTTGTTTATGGGGCTACATCTACTAGGATCACAGGTATTGCCACCAGCATCAGTTATAGTGCGAAGAACAGCCTCTATTTTCTGTTTGGTGACGATCATAGAATCTGAATAGGGGACAGACAGTGAGAATACATATATATATATATATGTGCATATATTTTTCCTTTTCAAGTGGTTTCTCTTTCACAGGGAATTACTTTATATCAGTTTTCCTTTCCTCTGCAATCTGGTAAAGGATCCCAAGTTTGTGCTCTGTATCAATTCAGCTAGTTGTGACCTCCAATGTCAAATTAAATTCTAGAATCTTCCAGGATGGCTATTACATTTTTAACTCACCTGGGATACTTCCTCATCTTGTCCACATCTGTTTTTATCTCATGCTGTTGCCTTTTCATGTCAACTTGTTGGCTTTCTTCCTGGGTTATTCTTACCATGAACTTTTCAGCTGCTCTTCATCAAATTAATTTTTCCTTGTATCAATTGAAGATGCCATTGAGTTTTATGATTTTTTTTTCTGAACTAGAAGGTGATAATTTTTATAGTTACAGTTCTCATCTGAAGCTTCTGGATTGCTATTATTTTTTTCTCGGCTCACTGGTGCTTTCTTTTCACTTTTGTTATAACCTTGGCATTTGTCAAGAAACAAGAGGTGCGGGTTTCTTGGTTCTGTCCACTTGTATGGCATTAAACTTCTTATTCATAACAACTAAAAGGAAGGTTGATGAGCTCCCTCTGAGTTCAAGACCTCCCTTCTGAAAGGCATTTATTTATTGTGGCTCCGCTTTATTGAGATGGCATCTTCTGCTGCTGTTGTCTGGTTTTAAGATGCTGTGAACAGGTAGAATACCTGGAACACCATACTTTCTGATACTCATTTCCCAGCATCTGCCCATCCTTGTGCCTGACTTACAGATTTTGTTTATGGGGCTACATCTACTAGGATCACAGGTATTGCCACCAGCATCAGTTATAGTGTGAAGAACAGCCTCTATTTTCTGTTTGGTGACGATCATAGAATCTGAATAGGGGACAGACAGTGAGAATACATATATATATATATATATATATGTGCATATATTTTTCCTTTTCAAGTGGTTTCTCTTTCACAGGGAATGAAGGTTGAGCATTTCATGAGGTAAAACTTAAATACTTCAGGGTTTGAGGGCCCAGTTTTGTGTTTTTTTTCCCCTTATAGTTAGCAGTTAGTCCTTCCAAATTCCAGCATTAAATTGTTCATGAGGAAGATCTGTGGTTTGTAATAATGAATATGCTAATAATAAAAAATAAAACTTAAAAAAATTGTTCACAAATCAAAATTTTTAGAATTTCTGTAAGTTTTTATTGTTTTCTGATCTTTGTAATTGGCTCGGTTGAAAATTAGATGAAGTTGTACTGCGGCAATCGGCCAGGATGGCATTTTAACTTGGGAATCTCTTATGGTATTATTTATATTAGCAAAAAAGAAAATAATTTTAAAAACTCAAAAATAGAGGATAAGCAAAATAAAATGGCATATCTCTATGAAAAAAACACTTTACAGTCATTAGAAATCATATTGTTGATGCATATTTAACGACATAGGCAAATGCCCACAATTTGTCATTTGTTGAAAAAATAATTGCAAAGTAGCATGTACATTGTAGTGGTTCCAATTTCATAAAGCAACAAAAAAGGAAAACAAAAATAGAAAAGATATATAATATAACATTTGCAGAGGTTGTCTAAGCAGTGGGATTAGTGGTAAATTTTGTTTTATTTTGAACAATTTTCCTTATTTCTTTAAAATTTTAAAAAACTTTATTTATATTTATTTTTGTGGGGTACAGTGTGTTGTTTCAATACATGCATATATTGCACAATTATTCACTTAGGGTAAATAGCACAGTTATGTGCATTTAAAATTTTTTTCTATTAAAATACGTATTGCTTTTTAAAATAAGAAAAACAATTCTGTTGTTAAATGATCAGTTTATAACTATGAGTTAATTTATTTGGAAAGATTATGTTTTCACCAAGTAATAGTACTATATAGAGAGGTTTGGGAGTAGGAAGGGAAATGTATTCTCAGGTATAGAGAAATTTCTATGTCCAACTAAGAAAAAGGATATGTGAGAACCATAAAGATTTGTGTTCTATATTTAATGTAACACTAGATAAGATTTATTGTCCTTCAAAGTAATTGGTATATAAATATTATATAACATGTGCATGTACACACACATGTTTGTGTGTCTTCTAAAATTGATTTGACGATATCTGCTGGCCACGTTAATAGAATGCTGGTAGTCTGTATGTGTGAGAGAACAACACCCGGCCCCCATAATGAAAACTAACCTGTATCCCAGTGGTCACAAAGTGTGGCCCCTGGAGTGGCAGCAGCAGCATCATGTGGGCTTATACTACACATGCACATCCTCAAGCTTCACCCCAGGCCTACTAAATCAGAAAATCTGTGTTTTAACAATCCCTCCAGATGATTCTGACAGATTCAAATTTGAGAGCAACTGCCATGGCCATGGTAATAGGGACATTTTCAAAAGAAGCCTTTTACAGGTATGGTCACAAAGAAACAAAAACACCCTAAGACGCAGACGCCTCTGCAATGCTCAGCTAGATCGCTGTCCACAAGATATGCTCAATTGTAAGTGCCACACTGAATAATAGGAAAGTGAGAACTTGATCTCAGTTCATCTGTGGTCCTGGTATGCCACATGTATTTATTGTGGAGAATAAAGAATAAAAAAGTACAATGTGTGCTGTAAAGTTCTATGAAACCATCAGTTTGACTTTTATGCCATCATAATGTAAGAATTAGCAGAGGCACAGAAATAAGTTACCCCGTGCTTCGGTGGAAATGATTTGCCATCACTACAGCCCCAGGGAAGAAGTGTGCTGATTTCGATGAGCCACATTTAAGGTCATCTGTTGAACCACAGCCATAGTGGAGATTTGGGGGTAAAGACTGAAGGTACTGAAGCCCAGCACCCCTGCAACAGACTGGCTCTTCCTAGTCTCTCTTTCTTCATACATGTAGTTCACATGGGGAGGAGGCATCTTTGTGGTGGAGCCTAGGCTGAAAAGGTTAGACACATCTGCCATAGACTTTCAGGAGAAAATGTCTTTCCTCCACTTCCTTACTTGTGGTGTCCTTTGCTAGCCAGTAGGCTAGTAATGATGTATGTGACTGGGATGTGGATGTGGGTCCAGGTGAAAGGGGCCAAGAAGGGCACTTGCATTAGGCTGATAGGCAGCCTAGGTACTGGAAGTCCTTTCCTCTTAGCAGGGTTGCCTGGCACATATATATTTATATCAAGATACATATATATAAACACACACATATATATGTATGTATGTATATATGTGTGTATATATATATATATATATATATATGTATACTTATTTATTTATTTTTAAAGACAGATTTTACCTGAATGTTTATCCTCCTTTAAGGAACCTGGCCTGGTAATAGGTGAATGGCTCTTCAGCATTCCAGTATCCCAAACACTCTAACACTATCTTAATAAGACTCACAAACAACAGTGGTACACCTGACCAGGTATATGTTGATGTCTTTTATTTTTTCCTGAGTAATTTCCAAATTTCACAAAGATGGGGCCGGCCCGGTGGCGCACTGCTACAGTGCGCTGCTTGGGAGTGTGGCGGCGCTCCCGCCGAGGGTTCG
>NW_007727646.1:156847-161577 GCF_000696425.1 Galeopterus variegatus
AAGGGTTGCGATCCCGTTGCCGGTCCCGGTCCGGTACGGGTGCGACACTGAGGGTTGCAATCCGTTGCCAGACACGAAAAAAAAAGACAAAAAAAAAAAAATTTCACAAAGATGTTAAAAAAGAGTGAGTTTGGGGGGTGGAGCTGCTTTTTTTACATGGCCCATGATTAATTTCTTTTGAGAAATATATTTCTCCTGGTTCACAGACTGCAGAAAATACAATCATGGTTCCTTGGCATAGAATTTCCACACAGAAGTAACTGCATTGCTGATAAATGGGTCTATCTCTAGGACTAGTAGTCAAATGCATTCAGGAGCTCAGAAAAGCAGTTTTGATTTATAATTGATTTTCACATTCCTGTCTCAATGACAGTTTTGGGAACCAATTTTGCTACCAAAAAAAAAAAGATTTTCGAAAAAAGAAAAATGCCATTTTATAAAAAAAATTCAAGTCCAAAGCTCATCAAAGAAGGTTAAAGGAATTTATTTCATGTTCTCCAGCTTAGCCTATTTGTCAGTCTGGAAGCACTCTTCTATGCAAAGGCTTTGTATACTGCTGGTTTTCAGCTGGGGAAGTTGTGTATGAGCTATTGCTCCTCTCCCAGGTGAGAACAGGTGTACACCACTTTAAATTTCCCGTGGATCTGATTGCATCATTTGTTATATTATCCAACATAATGACATGAAATACGTAAATAATAAAATGCCAGTTGCCTGCTGAAAATTTAAAGTGGCAGATCCTCTTTCTTCTGTTGGAGAGGCTGCTATCTGTTGATGGAGCTTTCACCGCTGAAAAATGACGACCAAGCTGATGGGAGTCACAGGGGAAAACTTATTCCTCTGGCTGATAAAATGAATACAAAAAGGAACAGCAGGACATTGCCCCCATCTCCACTGTACACAATTGCTATATCTTTCAGCAGTTATCATATGCTTGACAAAACAGGTTAACTCTAAAGTGTGCATTTAAATCATAAGACTGCAAGGGCGTGCACACAAAGGTCAAATGCACTGCTGCAAAGAAAGAGTGAAAGAAGCTGCAGCACTTTCCACTGTTTGTCTGTTTCTATATATATATATATATATATATATAGTTACTTTTGCTTGTCTTTTAATCCAAGTATCAACTTGATAAATTAAGGGTCCGTTTGGGGTAGAATTGCAGAGTATATTGATTAAAGGATTTCCTACAGATTTGGGAACACCAAGCAAAACTCTTCCAAGCTGATTCCACATACTTTTTGTCTTGCTACCTAAGTTCTTTAAAAGCCCAGAGATTTTCCCCAAATTTGGGTAACAATATCAGCAGATTCCTATCTGCAGCATAAACAAAAAGAACCACAATTTTTTCTCAGTTGAATTCAATACAGACCTACTGAGCACCCATTCTGGAAGCTTTGCATGAAGTGCAAGAAATATAAACATAGTCTAGTGGGTAAAATGCAGTTTCTGCTCCCAAGGGCCTTATGGTCTCATAGATCATTTTAATAAGATTCCAGGGTTTCAAATCTATGATGTCATTTACAACCAAGAGATAAAGAACCTTTATGAAATTACAACCCTTCACTTCTAAATTCCTTTTTAGAAAGAACAAAGAGTATAATTTTCAGCTATGCATCTTTAACCATTGGTACAGAAATGACAATTGAAGACTAACTCACCAAATGTCTCTAGATGGCAATACCAAGGACTAGACTTGTATGGAATAAATATATGTGGACTGTGAGATTAAATAACCCATTAACAAACTGACATTTGTCCTAACCAATATTGACGGGCTTCTTGTGGTGGACTGGCAAAAACTAGATACACAAAATATATTCTGGAGACCCTACAGGAGACATAAACACTGTGGTGCAGGACTTAACAGGGGATTTGGCTATGAAGCAATTGCTGGTGTGTTGGATAAGGAATGAATGCCAGCACTGTACACAGTTACGAGACTTGCCAGCTCAAAGTATTATCTGCTTATGAATTAAGAATGCATTTTGATTGAGCTGTGCTAATTTGCCTAAAGGAATGAGTGAGGGCCATAGAAATAGAACAATCTCTCAGACTGGTGAGACACTGATGACCTCAACTATATGTCAGTTGCAGTTGAATATGTATGTGGGAGGAGAAAACATTATGTATTTATATTGTTACCATTCTGGGCAATGTTTTGGATGGTACACCATCTGACCATAACTATTCTGACTTAAAACTTGTCATTTGCAACAAAAGTGAAAATGAGTTTTTGAGATATTTATTCAGAACTATTATGGTATCTATGTCTTTTTTTCTTCATATATATTAGTATCCCTTCTATGCTCCATCTCTCCCCTTCCTTTCCCTCCCCTTTCAACTTCCTCTTAGGCATGAGAATGAAAATGTATCACAAGTTGATGATGGCTTAAAAGTGTGAATCTGAATTAATGAAATGTGAATGGTATTTCCCCCAAAGTTGAATGGCTATACGAAGTTCCATTATAATTATACATGTACATGTCTTATTTCCCTTACGTTTGTTTTGAGAGCATAAATTTTACCTTTGACCTCTATGAACCCTCTATTGTGCCTTGAACACAATAGATGTTCACTAAGCATTTGTTGGATAAATGAATAAACATTCTAGAAAATTATTCACAGTCCTATTGTAAAATGATACATAATACTATGTGTCTCCTATGATCGGAGATTAAAAAAACACAACAAAACTAAGGAACAGAAGTATCAAACTTTGTTCGCCCATAACAAATAGTGCTTTCTGGTTCCAAACCTGCCCAATTAATCATTATCGTTATTATAATATATCTCAATCTTGCTGACAACAAGGTAGAACATCAACCCAAGTTTGTAGAATGAGCTGACCTTCTTTTTCCTCAAACCCTGGCTCCACTTAATCTTGGTCCTTCTATTCAAAGAGAATTCACATTTTATACTATAAATAGAGATCTATAAGATAGTTCAGATAAGCTTGGATAGTAGAAGCCAGATAGCTAGAAAATAAAATAGTTAACCCCCGGTGTCTGGAATCAGATGTTCATAGGTTTGAATCCCAGCTCTGCTAGTTTCTAGCAACTTGACCTTGGCTCTCACTTTCCTCCTTTGTAAATGAGAGAAAATGTAGTTGTGAGAATAAAGTTAAATAAATGCATATAAAGTACATGGCACAAAGTAAGAGCTTGTATGTGATAAAGTTATAGAATACTGGGAAAGATGTGATCATTTTTCCTGATGAAAGTTGGAAATAAATTTTGAGTTAGGCCTTAAAGGATGAGCAGGGATTTATTATTTTATTTTGCTTTAGGCAGAAATAAGGAAATGAGATTCCAGCCAGAGGAAACAGCATGAGCAAAGGCACTGGGGTTTGCAAATACATCTGTTTGGAGATCAAAAGTCCATCCATCTATGGAACATAAGCAGTCGCTAGAGCATAGTGACAAGCATGTAGGGGATGTCCAGGAGGACCTCCAAAGCCATGGACTTGTTTGTTCATAGCACAGACAATGCTTAGAACCAACTTGGTCACTTTCAATGAATGAGTTCTTAATAAATATCAGTCTTCCCAAAATTTAAATTTAAATTTCCAGCAGTTTTCAGTATCTTCAAGGAAGCTTAAATTCAGTCTACACAGATTGCTGGATAGAGGATCTTTATGCAACACCCTGAAAGCCAAGAGCCTACCTGTTCTGGCTGAATGCTAAAGCCTTCTCAGCATGCATCGACAATGAGGGCAGATGTTACTGCCAATATTTTTAGATGGAATTCAGAGACCTGCTAAGAATTCCAAGCAGCTGAGAATTTCACTCTCCACATAGGCTATTAGTCATCTCACAGACATATCTTTAAATGCCCTAGTATGAAGTTTGTTCATCTTGATCATGCAAATCCAACATCAGCTGTTTGTGGATGGTTACTTAATAATTGTGATTTAAAGAAGTGCAGCAGGGTCCATTTAGAGTGGACCAACCTATTTATAGACAAGAAGCCCAGAATTACTGCCATGCTTTGGGAAAATTATAGTCCTACTTATAATGACTTCTTAATTTCCATTACATTTGGCTAGGGGAAAATAACAACTGTAAGTTTTTAACTTGGTTCTTTGATCCGCTGTGTAGGAGTACAGTGATTAGCATAAAATGTTCACTAGCATATAGATGCTCAGCATATAGTAGGTGTTCTGTGGCATGTGATAGGCATTTTTCAATAAATACTTGTTGAATGAATGAAGGAATGAAGGAATGAAATCAGTTCTCCCCCATGAGGGTACTTCAAAAAGTTTATGGAAAGATTCATATGGTCTTTTAATCTATTTTTCCATGAACTTTTTGAAGTATCCTCATACTTTTAAATTATATCTCAGAATGTGTGGAGCATTGGTTAAACCTGACACTTTTGATCAAGCTATGATGTGTGAAAAAGAAGCAAAATATGTTCTAGAAAGATTTGTGGCCAGGTGTCAGTTTACTGACTGTAAGCTAATCATTTAACCTCCTTATTTCCTCTGTAGAAAAATGAAGGGTTTGAACTCAGTGATAACTAATGTCCAATCTAGCTCAAAAACCTTGTGATCCAAATTCTGGTTTGGCTTATACTAGAAGACATCATGAAATGGTCCCTTGTAACATTTGCCTGCAATTGAACTATACCAGTCCCCACTTATCCACAAGAATCTTGTTCCAAGACTGCCTGCTGATGCCTGAAACCGAAGATGAGATTCAACCTTATATACGCTATGCTCTTTCTTA
>NW_007727646.1:162423-163964 GCF_000696425.1 Galeopterus variegatus
GCCTGCTGATGCCTGAAACCGAAGATGAGATTCAACCTTATATACGCTATGCTCTTTCTTATACACACATACCTATGGCAAACTTTAGTGTATAAACTTTACACAGCAAGAGATTAACAACATAGTAAGAGATTAACAACACTGTAAGAGATTAACACAGTAAGAGATTAAAAGCGGTAACAAATAATAAAATGGAACAATTATAACAATATACTGTAATAAAAGCTATATGAATGCAGTCTCTCTCTCACTCTCTCAAAATATTTTCTTGTATGTAATCTTTTCAGACCGCAGTTAACTGTGGGTAACTGAAACCACAGAAAGCAAAACCGTGGATAAGTGGGGGGCCAGGGGGAGGCAGGGTCTACCATATTTTGTTTCACATCTGAAGCATTACAATCCATCTTAAATTTAAGGAAAATAATGTTTCCTTTAATGGTTTGCTGCTTTATTTGAATTTTTTTCTTCTACACTCCCACTGCATTTTGTGTATGTTTTCCTTGTACTGAGTCATTTTTAATTCTGGTCTCTCCCTCTCTAGCCAGGGAGTCCTGAGAGGCAGGGACTGTGCCTTACTCATGCTTGTATCCTCTAAGCACCTAGCACAATGCCATGAATAACGGAATCCCTTCTTTACAATCCCAGTGTTATTTGTTTAACAGTCATCCTGGAATAATGGTTCCACCCTAATTTGTGGGTTTAATAAAATGCAGCTGCTGCAGCAGCCAACCCTTTTCTCTCTCCCTTCCTCCCTGTGTTCCAGCCATGAGGCTGCCTTTTGATTCCTCAAAAATGCCAGATACGTTCTGGCTTCTGGGACTATGTCCTGTCTGGAATGCTTTTCCCTGAGGTCCTCATTCAGGTCTCAGTACCAAAGTCACCATCTCAGAGAGGCATTTCGGGGCCACCCCTCTCCATTACTCACCAAGCTAATGTTACCTCCTCTTATAACACTGCTGCCTGAAAGAACATAGCTTCTTTGAACTTGTTTTTGAAGTTGTTTTGTTTGTCTTTCCCCCTTTGCCTATGGCACGTCTTGGTCACTGACCGCCACTCAGCACTTTTATGAAACATCATTTGCCATATTTTCTTTCCGCTGTCTTCAGCACCATCAACCAGAAACTCTCTGGTATCTGCCCCTTTGTATGACTAAGAATAGAAACTGTAATCCCTAAACAAGTAAAAATTTTAGTTTGTCAAGGAACAGAAAAAAATCTTTGAAATTTTAATGTGATGTTATTGCTAGACATTACATGATTATAATAGTGGGAATGGAGTTGAAGGCGTACCAGAAACTTGCCAGTTTATGGAATAAGAGCATGCTAATAATAATTGTTATTATCAGACTTCTTAGCACCGATACTATCTTGGGTTCTATATATAGAAGAAAGAAAAATAAATAGCTCATCCTAAGGCAAGGCGAATATACTAATATTTAAAAAATAACTATCATCTGATGACATAAGAAAATGTTTTGTGCGTGTTATCAGAACAGCTTTTTGTACGATGAGACCCCTCACTGAACCGCTGCCTACAGAAAG
>NW_007727646.1:164869-166489 GCF_000696425.1 Galeopterus variegatus
TTCTTCCAGTGTCTTTCTAATTATTCCCTAATATAAACTTTCCTCTACTGAAAGATCTGGAATGAATTCTCGTGCCCTGAGTAGATACCAACAGTTACAGTAGCCAAGTAGTCATCAGTTTTGGAATTTTTAAAATAAATTTCTGAACCTATGGTCTTTAGAGAGACTTTAAGAAAGAGACCACCCAACTCTCCTAACTTGAACCATATTCTTTTCAGACACTTTATACAAGCCTTAATCTCTTTCATCGGAAAAAAGTAATTGACATTTAAGGATGATGAATAATTCATACATAATAATAATGAAAGCATTATTTAAATATAAAAATGGGAACTTTAGTTTTTTTGTCTGTTTGTTTGTTTTTACTTTTATTTGCATTTATTTTATGCTGAATTTATTCTCGAGCCATAAGTTTTTGTTTCTTCAGTTTCTCCTGGGATATCTTTTTCTTCTGCGCCATCTCCTCTTCTGGTTTGGAAACAATTTGCTCCTTTTCAATAATGATCAACTCGATGTGGCAGGGAGAGCTCACATATGTGTTAATCTGACCATGGGCTCTGTAAGTACAGCAGTGCATCTTGGGTTCTTTGTTCACCTGGATATGCTCAATCACCAGAGAATCTACATCTAAACCCTTAAGTTCAGCATTATTCTCTGCATTTTTAACCATATGCAGCAAAAATTCAGCACTCTTTCTGGGCTACGGACCCTGTGTCCAACTCCACTGTTTGGCCTGGGCACACCTACCAACTCCACCATTGTAACACCTGAATGGTACACATTGCTTCTGTAAGGTGACATCCTTCAGATACTTAGGGGCTTTACAAATATGCATATCCTTGATGGCCTGAGCAGTTTCACAGGTGTTCTTAAAGTGAACACAAAGATTTGAACATCTCGATTTGTATGATTTTGTGGGGTTTTCTGGGTCGAGCGAATAGTGAACCATTTTCAAAGATCACATTAGGTGGCTTACTGGAAGAGGGGAGCTTCAGTTTTTAAAAGGCTTATTTAAGTATCTATTTAATAAAGGAACAACAAAGGGAAATAGGAGGTTCTTAACACAAAGCGATTTAACACAAAACAGCTTTCTCAGAAACCAAAAATATTTGCCTATTCAAAGGACATGGACATCTTGAAACTCATTTTATTGATCCTTGAGAATAAGCCAGATGCAAAGTCAAGTGACATTCGACAGAACATTCCTAGAGACTTAGGTAACTCTAAGCAATATGAGGGAAAATAAGCAAGAAGACAGGCAAAAGCCTTCACATGTGACACCCACTGGAAAAGGCTCACAATCCTGAAAAACTGGGCCATGTGCTCCAACAGCAGACACAAGTACAGTGGCAGAGAGGAGGGCTGATATCATTAGAAAACTGTAAACAAGGGCCGGCCCCGTGGCGCACTTGGGAGAGTGCAGCACTTGGGAGCACAGCGGCGCTCCTGCCGCAGGTTCGGATCCTATATAAGGATGGCCGGTGCACTCACTGGCTGAGCACGGTGCGGGCGATGCCAAGCCAAGGGTTGCGATCCCCTTACTGGTCACGAAAAAAGACAAAAAAAAAAAGAAAAGAAAACTGTAAACAAACTAGACCACACATTATTTTAAAAGTCTAG
>NW_007727646.1:167272-194156 GCF_000696425.1 Galeopterus variegatus
AAGTTTCTTAAAAAAAAAAAAAAAAAAAAAAAAAAAGTTTAACTTGGGAAACTTTGCTTTGCACATGTGTTCTCCTTTTGCAGGTCCTCCCCAGACTAGATCAGATCATCCCTTTCTTCTCTGCCTTCTGCAGGGTAACTCCTGAGACCCAAGAAGACACTTTCTTCTCTCAGAGTACACCACATTCTCAAGGTCTAAAAGCTTGCCGTTAAAAAGATCAGGCACAAATATGTCCCGAGGGTTAAGTGATTGTTAACCACTCAAAATGTTGCCTGTTCTAGGGAGAGAAGTTAAAGGTACTAAAAAGCCACTGAATTCAATTCTACTTCCAACACTTGTTCCTCTTATTTGTGTGGTAATAGACGAATTACTTGTGCCTCAATTTATTTCACCTTTAAAGGGGGATAATACTAATAGCACTGCGTTGGTCAGATTTCTCAGCTGTAATCAACAGAATCTACTTTGGCTATTTTAAGGTGAAATCAAATTTTTTAAAGGATATTAGGTAGCTCATAGAATCAGTAGGAGCATTGAAGGAACAGGCTCAACTCTAAAGTTTCAGGAACAAGGACCAATGCCGTAAGCCACGATGAAGAATTAGATGGATGAAGAAGTCATGACTAAGCTGCCTCCTGAGCCCAAGAAGATGGGAATTCTGCATTCTCCACTGCCACCATCCTCTGCTGCCCCTTCCCACCCATGTAAACTTCCTCTTACCTCAGATCACTCAATTCAGAATGAAGTCTTGCATGAGTGGATCAGTTAGGGTGGATTCATGGCATATCTCTGCCCTAGCTTCAAGGGAGCCTGGGGAAAGTGAATATTTGTGTACACCTTGGGAAGGTGGGACTCACATAGAAATTATCAAAGCAACAGATGTTCACTCTAAGTGCTCACTTCTTGTAGCTGGAGTAAGGCATGCTTGAGGTGATGCACATGAAATGTTTAGTAGATGGTCAGCCTATAATACACTCCAAAAATAAAATAGGTTTTATCAATAGTTGTTATGAGAATCTGGGAATGAGCTGGAGAGCCAAACTAAGCACCAACTAATGGTTTTTCAGGAAAAAAAAATAGCTCAACCACAGGGAGTTCTCATGTGATTAACTCAATATTTGCTTTAATAAAATCAAGAACAAGCCTTCAACTAGTGAATACGGAGAACACAGGGTTAGGATTTGGAAATAGGTGCCACATTCTGTAAATTTATGTGAATAGACACAAGGGAACCATGGGAAGCAGAATCTGATCAAACAGACATGAGATAAATACGAGATATTTAATTGTAAATAAAATCCTGCTTACAAAGAATTCCTCGCATGTGTGACTCTCCTTTTGTTCATTTATTTCTAGATGAAAGATATTCGTGACTGTTTATTCTTTGGTTGAATGGTACTTATGAAAAGAGGCTATTATTTATTAATGACATTTGTTGAAATACAAAGCATAGACTATGTAACTAAAGAAATTTAGGACTTAAACTATTTTCCCTCTCTTGCTCAAACTCTGTTCAGAATTACACTCCACTGTGTAATACAGAGATGTTATTTTCCCAACATCAGATAAGGCAAGTGGTGGTTTGCCTGCAAGCTTGGAGGCTGCACAACCATTTTCCTTTGCTCCTAGAAGATGTGCTTATGCTCATATCCTGCTTCCCTTCAGAATATGAGGCACCTTCAGTTTAAAATGCAGATGTTCTTGGTTACAGTTGCTATGTGGAATGTTATGAGACAGAAATTACTGTCATAATTAATAATCGGTAAAGGTTTTACCTTTGATGTGCTGCATTCTACATTTGATTGAGTATTTTTGATTGTATTTATTGCACATCTCTATCATCCAAAGGTTTTCTGACTGATTGTGTGCCTAGCTGGATGTCTGTTTCTATTTAGTCAAGGCTAGTAATGCATTTTGGACTTATTTTCAACTGATCTATAAACCCATATGGTTTAGGTTTAAAGGGAAATTTACACTCCTGGATATTAAAACCCACTTGTGTCTTTCTTCATTTTGCTGTCTTTAAAAAGATGCTGTGATTTATTGAGAAGGTGCATACAATTTCGTACCTACAGTAGCCAAAATAAGAACAAAGATAGTCCAGAAAATAGGTTTTCCAAAGCCAAAAAGTTTAGTAAAATTAAAATCCCAAATACACGTAATGTCATTACAACTTACAAATCCCACTCACATGTACCTTACTGTTATAATAAATTGGGTTTTATGATTGGGATGGACATGATATGCTTTTACTTGTCTAGCATCTTTTCCCCTTTCTTCTGGAAATAGCATCCTAATTTTGCTTTGGGAAATGTCTTTTCCTCAGTTGAATACAATATTGATGAGACTGTTCATTAAGGTGACCCAACCTCTCCTAGCAAATGGGTGGGCACATGATTAAGGAGACATTAGTATCCTTCCTCTTGGAATGTCAATGTTGAGCATAATTCCTCAAAGACCAAAAATAGTTGCAGGTCATTCATTCTGACCATGCACCCCTAAAGAGACTGCCTGTTAATTTCTGCCACCTAGCTATCCAGAGCTTTTCTGGTTCCAGTGCTTTCTGCAGCTTGAATTTTAGCCTTTCCTCCAATTCTAAGGGCTATCAGATATCTGTTTAGTAAGTCCACACATTCTTTTTTATAGGATTTTTTGTTTGCAACCGAAGAACCCTGATATAAAAATTGGACACGGAGTACGGGACTGCTAACACCATCAGGAAAATATGTAGTATTTGGAAAGGGTAATTAGTCAAAAGACATAATGGCAAAATAACTAAGTTACCACCTCTGGGTAATAGGCATCATATACCTATTGGAAACTAAAATCTGGAGTACGTGTTTCAGTACCACAGAAGAATTTTAAAAACATGAGGAATTTTGAGACTGGGGTGAAGTTAGCATTGGCTATCTTTAATGTGAGAGGATGGCAAATTGAAATATATAAATTTTTGCCTTAAAGTCCCAAATGAAATTTAGAGACTGTCCTGATCATGCTGGAAGAATCTCTTGTCTCACATAAATAAGCGCTAAGACCACCAAAAAACAAAACTCATAGTAAGAGCACAGATTGCTGAATTATAACGACAAATGAAATTTAGAGACTGTCCTGATCATGCTGGAAGAATCTCTTGTCTCACATAAATAAGTGCTAAGACCACCAAAAAACAAAACTCATAGTAAGAGCACAGATTGCTGAATTATAACGATAGTTGAATTCACAGCCACATAAAGCCTTTTATGTGAAAGTTAGGTAGTGATCTGATTCCAGGATCAATGATATCTGGAGAGAATTCCGTGTTTGCTATACCCTGGACCCACCAACACCCTCTGAAAAGCTCCCATGAAATATTCCCTTACCTGATGAATTAGTCCCATCATTGCCTGAGGAAGCAGAGACTTCCTTGCAAGAGGAGACTAATAACAGTACCCCCCTACACACACACACAGACACACACACACAGGAAGCAGAGACTTCCTTGCAAGAGGAGACTAATAACAGTACCCCCCTACACACACACACACAGACACACACACACACACACACACACACACACACTCACACACACAGACTACTGTTCCTATAGGCCAGTATCCAGACTCTGATCTCAGTATGGACTGGGGAGAGAAATTTGGAGTCACAGGAAAGAAGAGTTGCAGAAATTTGTTAACGTATATCTTAAAAATCTGTGTTTTATTTATGGAGATAGATTTTGAAGATACTTGACCAAAGGTATAGATCAGTCTGAATTCTTTGCTATAAATGTGCCTTCAGAATGTCTTCCCCCAATGTGTTAGTTCAAACAGCTGGTTGTGGTTCCAAAAGCTTTCTAGGTTGGTTAATGCAAACATGGATCTAATGCTTTTCTCAGTAAATTAAATTGAAAGGCCAGAAATCCTATAGCATAATGTAGAACAGTGGTTCTCAAAGTATGGTTCCTAGACTACCAGCATCAGCTCCATTTGGGAACTTCTTAGAAATGCAGACTCTCAGGTTCCACCCCAGACCTGTTGAATTGGAAACCCTAGAGGTTTGGTACAACAAACTTTTTAACAAGCTCTCCAGGTGATTCTGATGCATGTTCAAGTTTAAGAACCACAAATGTAAGGGAATAAATTAAAAATGCTATTTGTTTCTATCAGGTTCTTTCTGCCCACTCACTCTCCACCTGTGCCCTCCTCAAGGGCCCAGAAGATTCTCTTGTTCAGAAAGGCCTTGAGCAGAGGATCATAGAAAGAACTCCTTGGGCTCTTCTCTTTAGGATGGAACATTCATGGAAAGGAATGCAATAGAAACTTCCCCCTGACTTTAGTGGACATGATCTCATAGTGGCAGAGAGACCACTGTAATAGGTATCCAGGCCTGTGAGGTAACTAAAGTTTTTGAGGCTACTCTGACCCACAGATACCTCTAGATGTGCTTAATTAAACACAGACTTGCAAAAATTAAAACCAATAAGCAACCACCTTTAAGTTTTTCTTGATTTATTTAATAAACCAACCAACAAAAACACTCCAGATCTGGTGAACAGAGGTCCAACTTGAGCCATCACTCCAGAGACCCACAATCCTTCAGACCCTCACCAGATCCCAGACCTGAGTCACTTCGTAGACTCAGAGTCCCATGAATGAAAGAAAGGTATAGTCCCTGGAAGAGAAAGTCTGATGTCTCAGTGTTGGTGCTTATTGCATACTTTCTGTGGAACCCTCCCTAAAAGGGCCCTGCAGACAAGTATCAGGGTAATTGTGCACTGGGAAAAGGGAACATTTAGGGACAGTTTGACCCAACTCTGCTTCATGGCATGTTCGATAGGATCTTGAATATTTCTAAGAGTTAATTTCCAGGATTTTTAATATGCAGTTGGAATACATGTTGCTAGCAACTGTCAGAATTCCTTCTTTAGATCTTTCAGTAAGTCAGTGCTATTATAGAAATAAACCAGTCAAATTAATGCTGTTCCCTTTCTTTATCAAAGAGGCAAACTAAAAGTCATCAGGCACCCTTAAAGGGAGTATGGCAATCAGAGCCTCTATAAAAGACTTCATAAATGTAGGGTGTCTTAGTTTATTCAGGCTGCTGTAATAAAATACCATAAACTTAGTAACTTATAAGCAACAGAAATTTATTGCTCACAGTTCTGGAGGCTGGGAAGTCCAAGATCAAGGCACTGGCAGATTTGGTGTCTGGTGAGAACCCCCTTTCTGGTTCAAAGATGACCAACTTTTCCCTGTGTCCTCACATAGTGGCAGGGGCAGGGCAGCTCTCTGGGGCCTCTTTCATAAGGGCAGTAATCCCATTCATGAGGGTTCCAGCCTCATAACCTAATTATCTCCAAAAAGCTGCACCTCCTAAATTTATCACATGTGTGGTTAGGTTTTAACATAGGAATTTTCGGGAGACCTGAACATTCAGAAGATAGCATGGGGACATGCACCATTCACATGCCCATCACTGAAACTAAAGGTGAGGTTAGAGCACTGATAATGAACAAGGTCCATCCTCAGATATCTCACCATGGCATAGCATCAAGAGCAGGGACCTCAGCACCAGACTACGTAGATTGGATCCTAGCTCAGCCACTTACTAGCTGTGTTTTCCCCTGTCTGAAATGGAGATGGTGGTAGTAATTCCTAATGACTAGGACTGTAATGAGGAATGAATGAGTTAGTATTCCAAAGTCCTTGAACAGGATCTAGAACATACTAACTGCTCTATAATTCGTTGTATAAAATCAGAGAAATTCAGAACTATGCCTTAGTTTGCTTTTATTTATTCATGCTCCATGACTATATTTGCCCTGTAAATCATTGTATCAAGGTTTGAAGTTGATTCAAATCAATTACATTTCTTATATCTATCTAGACAACGGATGGTCCTTTCAGTGCATCTGTATTAGTTTCCTAGGGTTGCCATAACAAAGTACCACAAACTACGTGGCATAAAATAAAAGAAATTTTTTTCTTACAGTTCTGGAGGATAGAAGTCCAAAAATCAAGGTGTTAGAAAGGTTATGCTCAATCTGAAACTTGTAAGGAATCTTTCCTTGTCTCTTCCTAGCTTCTGGTGGTTTGTTGGCAATATCTGGCATTTCTTGGCTTGCAGATACATCTTTCCAGTCCTCCATCTTCATGTGGCAATCTCCCTGTGTCCCTGTCTGTCTTTTCTCTTATAAGCACACTGGCCATACTGGGTTAGAAGCCCATTATACTCCAGTACTGTATCACATATTCTCAATTTATGTCTGCAGCAACCTGTTTAAAAACAAGGTCACTTTCTGGGGGTCAGGACTTCAAAATATCTCTTTGGCAGATATACAATTGAATTCATAACAGCATTTCTAAATGAATTTTAACGCCTTTGACTGGGGACACATTCTTGATTTTGTGGCAGATCCCACCACCCCATATTTTCTTACACCTGCTTTATTCATCTACATGGTCTGCTTTCCATTTGCTCTAGACCATGAATAATAACTGACAGTTGAATCAGAAAAAGAAAAACTTTATAAAAATGTTATATTCATTACTGGATCATATTTCACACACCTAGAAACTCCCATGTGTCTATATTTGAATGCCGTAGATAATACCAGATTAAACTTTCTTCTTTTTAAGAGCACAAGCTTCGGATTCAGATTTATTTGGGGACAGATTGCAGCTGCACCACTCACAAGCTATGATTCTAAACCTAGCTTGCTTCATCATCTACAAAACAGAGAATTAACATCCGTCATACAGAATTGATCTGATGATCAAACAGAATCATGTATGTGTAGTATTTAGTGTACTTCCTGCACATAGTAGGCTCTCAGAAAGTGATAGCATAGCAGCAGCAACAGTAGTCATAATAGTAGGAGCAGGAATAGTGGTAGTTATTCTCAGATAGGTGTTAATGTCAAAATGGGCAAAGTTGTTCTTTAGCCATGCATTCTGTTTTTTTAATTACATTTATTGCCTGTATATTCTTATTCATCTTTTTTGCTGATTGCATGTTTAATTTGGCATTTTTTTCTAAGAAAGCAAAGCCTTAATACTTATCTGCCCTGTACCACAGGGTCTTGCCTGCTCTTCGTGAAGATTGACCCTGTCTGTGCCCAGTGACATCAGTACGCCATTTGAAAATTAATTCCATATATTTTTTATATTCAGCGACATCTTCTGCATGCTCTTAGCATTCAGACTTCATGTATCCTTGTGTCTATGTTTGCATTATTTGTTCACCCCTAGAGAAGAAAGCCAAAGAAAGATTAATTCATAAAAAATGAATGGTTGTTGAAACTCTACAAAGCCTTGATTTACTGCATAATTAGTAGACAACACTAGAAAACAGAATATCTTTCTGCCTGTGAATTAAGTAAATTGATTAATTCATTAATTACGTATGATAACTCCATAGATAGCGTAATTGTATCACTGGTTAACAAAACACAGCAAAAGAATCAAGCATGTTTTCAAACATGGTCAAAAATTTAATTTACAATATTGGGTCCCTCTCTTGGAATCCTAATTAAAGATCTCAAGAAAGCCATATACAGCGCAAACATATTTCTGAAGGGGAGTTGTGTTACTTACAAAGCATGCCATGATTAATGACAATTCTTTTTTTCCCCAGAATTTCATCCCAACCAGAAATCAGCCACCCATTCATTTATTCATTAAACAAATATTACTGAGCATTTTTCATGGTTCAGGCATTTTAATAAGCATTTGGGATATAACAATAAAAAAATTAGACAAAGATCCTTGCCCACATGGAGCATACATTTTAGCACTGTCCTGTTCATTATGGCGGCCACTAGCCACATGTCGCTATTCACACTTTAATGAGGACTAGAAATTCAGTTGTTCTGTCCCAGTAGTCAAATTTGGGTTGACCAGTAACCATATGGGGCTGGTAATTATCATACTGGACAGGACAGCACAGAAGAACATCGTCAACACTGCAGAAAGCTCTCTCAGGCAGTATTATTCTAGAGAGTAGAGGCAGTGAACAAACGATACATAGTTACAAAAGACACTTTTAGACCGTGATAAAAACTCTGAAGGAAATAAACAGGAGAACATGATAGACACCATTTGGAGACTCAGATGGCCACATTTTATAAGGCGATTAGGACAGACGTCTGTGACGAGAGCACATTTTAAATGAAAGTTAAAGGCTTCGACTATGTGAAAAGCTGTCAAGGCAGAGACTCAGCACGTGCAAAGGCTCTGGGGCATGAAAGAACCGGATGTGTGTGAGGACAATAAAAGAGGTCGATGTGGCTCGAGCATTGCGAGAAGGGGTAGGGCCAAGGGGCCAAGGGGTGCAAGACGGAGCAGGGGAGGAAACCTTGACAAGGAGGAGAATTTCATGCTAAGTTCCATTGGAAGTCACTAAAGGGATATATAAGAAATGACGTGTTCTGATTAATGTTTTAAACTACAGACTCTGGGTAAGGAAAAGATTGGATGGAGGAAAGAATGGAAGGGGAGGTACCCCTTCAAAAGTAAGATATTAAGGTAAATGGAACTAATGGAATTGGAAATTAGGATGGAACCCAAATATAATTTGGAGGAGCACTGACTTGGCTAGCTGATGGTTTAGATGTTGGGAGATAGGAAAATGGAAGAATCAATGATGACTCCAGAATTTCTGCACTGAGCACCTGAGAGGGATGACGGTACCACTTATTGAGTCAATGAAGATTCCTGAAGGGTAAGTTTGAGGTAGATTAGCACCATTTCTCATTTGTCTATGTTAAATTTTTTTTTTTTTTTGTCTTTTTCCATGTCCGGCAACGGATCGCAACACTCAGTGTCGCCCCCGCACCGGACCGGGACCGGCAACGGGACCGCAACCCTTGGTGTTGCTCCCACGCCTCGCTCAGCCAGTGAGTGGGAACCGGTCTGTATGTGGGATCCGAACCCTCGGGCGGGAGCGCCGCCGCGCTTCCCAAGCGGCGCACTATCCAGTGCGCCACCGGGCCGGCCCCAGTCTTTGTTAAATTTAAAATGCCAGTTTAACACCTGAATCTGGACATTGAACAACAGAAAGTTGGATAGATAAATCTGCAGCTTGCAGAAAAATTAAGATGAGATATATGAATTTGAGACTGATTATCAAATAGGTGGTATTTAAATCCACACAACTGGATGAAATTGTCGATAGTGATTGGGTAGATAGGAAATAAGAGACGGTCAAAGAGCAAGCCCTGGGACATTCCAACATTTAATAGGGGGGCAGAGTAAGAGAGGCCAGAAGAAGAGACTGAGAAGGAGCAGCCAGGGAGGTGGAAGGAAAACCAGGAAAGTGTGGCAGAATGGAAGCAAATCAAGGAGTGGGAAAGATGCTGAGTGGTAGAGTAGGGCAGGAAGGTTTCACGGAAACTGTCTACGGGAAGGGACCTTGTCAAGAGAAGCTTTGGATGAGTGGGTGGGGGCATAAGCTAGAACATAATTTAGGTTGAAACGTAAAAGAAAGGTGAATAAATGGAGAGAATTGAGTGCAGAATCTGTTCAGAGACAGGGCAAAAGCAGCAATGAAACATGGTCTCAAAAGAGGACCTCTTTCAGAATGGGAAAAAGTAGAGCATGCTGCATGCTCATAAAGCTGATGCAATGGAGAGGGAAACAACGGGGGAACTAGGAAAGAGAGGAAAGGACCTTAAGACAGCAGCACAAGAGAAATACAGAGCATAAGTGGAAGTGGGTGGTCTATTGTACTAGGAGGAAAGCAGAAAAATATGGGTACAGATGCAGACAGATTTGTAGATTAAGCAGTGGGTATGGAAGATGAGAGAGTTCCAGTAATATTGCTCATGGCTTCACAACCAAAATAAGAAAAAATTCGTGAACCACAATTACAAGATTATATGAGCAAGTGAGTCTATTTTTCATGAGCTTGGGCTCTGAGAAGAAAACATTTGAGTCCTTGAAAGTTATTAGCTGAAGACTGTAAAGGACAATGCTTTGGAGTCAGACCTGGTATCAAGTCTCGGCTCCATAAGCTAATGAGGTATGTGATTTTGAGCAAGTTGTTTAAATTCTCTCAGTCTCTGCCTCTTCGTCTGTAAAATGGCAATTATCACATATTTAGCCCATCAAGGTTTTGGATAATATATACGAAGCATATATACATGTGAAGTACTTTTGAAAAGTTAAGCAAAAGAAATATAACAGCAGCAATCAGGGATTGCAATCAGAGATTGAAGAACAGGAGGGCCACAATGTCATGAATGTCAAGGGAGGAGCGGGTTCCAAGAGTGGGAAGGGTCCATAGATTCACATGATAAAGAATGATGAAAGGAGATTCAAGCTGGGAGAAGGCCACTGTGTTTGCTCATGAAAATGTCACTAATGACCTCCAACATTATGGCTTCCATGAAATAGTAGGCACCAAAATCAAAATGTGTGTGTATAAATGAGCACCAAAGAAACAAAGCAGGTAGCATGGAATACTTTCTCAAGAGTTTGAGTGGTTAAGTAAGGAGAAATAGATACTAGTAATATAAAAAATAGATACTAGTAATATGACAGTAGGATTTACTTCTCCGGAAGATAGATTTTCCCTATAGCTTAATAGGGGTCACCCTTCATGGCCTTCAAGACACAGAAATGACAATTTTCTCTTCTTTGGTTATTCTTTTTTCATGATCTTTTCTCAAATAGGATCCAGCACATCAAATCAGGTCTCTCCTTCCTAGATTGCAACTGAATTTCTGACCCCTCATTCTGAGATATCTCCCAGGTCACTCTGTCACTCTGATTGAGATTTCTTCAGATATTCCCAAACTCTTGAATCACAAACTTGTAGATACGCCTATGGTTGGCTCGTCAAATCAACTGTGAGTGGAATTTATTCATTGAATTCTTAATAGAATACCTTAGCCTGTTACCTCTATGAAGATCACTAACAGAATGTAGCTAACAATCCACCAGTTCACAGACTGATGTAACAGGTGCTCATATTGAAATGAACTGCCCATCAGAGTCCTCTTATCAGTCTCTCTCTCTCTCTCCCTGTCTGCCCCAATTGTCTGCACCCCTCAGAGTGCCTGAGCTGTGCAACTGAAATGATCATAAGACAAGTTCTCTTCATCATGGCCTCCAAGCCCAGACACTATTTCATTAATCAGTTGGCATTCCCCAAACCACCAGGTTGTAAAAGGAGTCTATTTATGAAATATCTGGCTATGGTGTATAATAAACAATGCCAGAGTGAACTGAAAACAGACTAATTTAATAAGCAATTCCTTTCCCCTACACTGTTTAAATTTACATAATCAACTGGCTATAATATTTAGCATACTTTTAATGTTTCTCATTTGTTTACACTACAATTCTGTGCTTCAGACTTCTCCATTCACCAAAATATTGATTGGCCTACAAAGGGTACAAAACAGCAAATATTCCACTGGTAACCATTATGTGAATGTGAAAAAAGTGAGAAGTGGAGCTACTGTATTTTTCTTGTTAATTACAAATCTAATATTCTATTAAAATGTATGAGATGACAAAATCTCAACAAACTCTTTTAAAGCTATTACTAGCAGATAAAGTATTCCACCAAAGTATTAATATGAGCATCATTAAAATAGTTTTATCAAGTGCACATTTATCTCCCAATTGGAAACAATAGCAGCCTGAAGGAGAGAAATGCCCTTGAGTATTGCGGTATGAAAACCAACAGTAGTTTTAGAGCCACGTAAAGTCTTCTTGTGGCTTCACAAGTAAAGAAAAAAAATTGTTGAAGCCACAGTCATAAGATGTAATAGAGTAAATGAGTCTATTTTTCATCACCTTGGGCTCTGAGAAGAAAACATTGCAGAGTTATCTCGATAAGGAAAGAGCTGATATTAAAATACATTAACTTTACTTTAATTGATTTAAACAGATCCAGAGCTTTCTAAATGCACATGATGTTATTTCTGCATTAGTGGACAAAATAGATCTGTGTTAGATTGCGAAGCTCCGTCTCTGTATCTGTCTGGTATGGAGAGAAAAACCTCTCCATTTCTTAGTCTCTTTAACACACACACACACACACACACACACACACACACACACAATCATACATATTTATCAGCTCTAGCTAAACAATTTCTTTCTTTATCTTTTCCTTAAAATGTCTTTTGGTAACATCAATACATTGTTTTCGTGTAGCTCAGAATGCTCTAGTCAGGGAACAGTAACAATGCATAGCCACAAAGTTTCTTCTATACACCATAAAAATAAAACCTTCACTTCAATGCCTCCAAATCTCCAAATAAAATGGTTTCTTTCATTGGTTTCTTCCTCTCTGTTACTCTCTTTGTTTCTGTATCATGATTTAAAAAGTCGGAGCTGAATCACTGAAGAGTAGAGCTACCAGGAAAGGCTCACCAGACATCACATTCAATGTCCCATTCACAGATGAGAAGACTGAAGCTCAAAGAGGGGAAGTAACCTGTCACAGAACGTGCTCACAGCACGGTCCACTCCGCACTCCAGGTCTTCTTTACGTTATTGCAAACATTTTTTATGGGGTCCAAGAAAAAAAAAATAGAAGTTTAAGTATAGGCTTCCATTTCAACTGATTCCTTTTTAATTTAGAATATTTTAATTTGGGGTCAAAAACCTACAACAATCCCATGTTCTGATATGAGAAAAACATGGAGATTTTATAGATGTTTCTCTGGCACTTGAATTAAATGATGAAGCTTCCTCTTCTTCTCTTGGTTCATACAAAATGTTTTCTTTTAGTCTCTGCAGATTGGAGTTCTGCTTTTAATCTTGGGTTTACTAAGCACCAGTTAGGACCATAAAAAGAAAGTTAGACACATATGCTGATTCTCAGCAAGGCCATGTCCAAAGTGGTGAAGGTACATGCCACTGCCACCCCCATTTTCAATACCCCACTTCACATGCAAGGATCAGCAAATGGAAGAGTTCACGTCAGCACACTGAATGAAAGCCAAGCTCTGCATTTCTTTAATAATCCTAAAACAAATGGTATTGAATGAACTGCTTTAAGTGCTTTGTTTATATTAGGGAAATATTTCCAAAGGAAGCCTTCCTATGTGAGGCCATGAAAATGCTTTTATAAAGGGATATTAATTACATGCTGAAAGTTAAAAGTATTATTGAGCAAAAGTACTGCTCTTGGATAAAATACCAATATGCTATCTCACAGATCTACTAATTTAGGGTAGTCCTGATCCTAGATTTCCAGCTGAGAACTGGAATTATTTAGCAATTATTTAGCTGAGCATAAATATTTAGAGACAGTTTTTGCTAACAAATCTTGCCTCTAGGAGCCAGGCCCATAACAATATTTTTGGCGCTAGTTTTCCACACATAAATCGTACATCTAACTTCATACCTTCTCTATTTCATTTTTACTATTCTGCATGGTAGCGTTGCTCCTTTTTTTTTATCCCTGGCCTCTTTTCCACTACCCTGTAGAAGGAGAACCTGGCTGACCTCATGGGGCCTGTACTGAGAGTCTGAAAAACTGCTCAAGGGTAACAGGTTGGGTTCTTTCTGAGTGTTGCATTTGAGATTTATAAAGTTTCTGAGAATTTGGGATTTTCCAGGTCTGGGATCTTACTTTTATAAGATGTTCTACCTGTTAGACCTTCTCTCTCTCTCATTTTGTGTATGTGCACATGTGTGCGAAGTATGACACAGAAGGCTATAAAAAGCACCAGGGTATTATTTCTCAACCTGCAAGAGACTCCTGCTTTGAATAACCGACCAATTGTGAATAGAAAGTCCAGTGTTCAAAGCAAGAGGTACCCTTTGGAGGAGTGGAGTAGACTTTCCTGTATCTTGTGATTTTTTTATGCACCGTGACTCCTGTTAACTTTTATCCCTTGAAAATGTGCTGCCTCTTAGGAAAGAGTTCACCGATTTTCCTGCTCTCTGCTATAATTTCATTGGGAACAACACTGATAGCAGCACTCCAGCTGAGTTCTCTATAAATGGTAAATAAATCATGTGAACAACAGTCCCCAATTTCACATTAATTGTTTGGAAATCTCCACAACATCAAACATTTTGTTAAAAGTCTAGAAAGAAATAAGTGTAGCTCTTTTGTTGTTGTTGTTGTTGTTTTGCTTCGGAGTGATTTGTTCTAAATACAGCTTAACAGGCAGATGACTGGTTTGTGACTAGAGTATCTTTTCTGAGATGAAAAAGCAATACAAATGCTTCCCCGAAGGATGCCAACCGAGCACAAAGCAGCACGGGGACCATGGAATGGGTGCACCTGGGGAAATCCTTATCACAAATTGGATTGACAGGGAGGACTCACTGCCTTCCCCAGCACACGTGCCTCTGAAAAGCTGAAAGGGAATCACAGTGTTTTAGGAACGAGATCTGGGAATTGCCCATATATGAGAGTTTCAAATTGCTCAGGCATTAAGAGAATAAAAACATGAGATACAAATATTGCAGACATAAAGAGAGAGAAGATCTGGCACAAAACTCGTAATTGCTGAAAAATGGAAGCAGAATCTGGAGCCACACTCTGGGATTAAGGGAACTGGCTTGTTCCTCGTGGAGGGCATCCCTCCCTTTCACAGCTGACTTCTGCACATCACACCTGAGCGGAGAGGGAAGACGGAATTCCGTCAGCATTCAGTTGAGTATGGAAGAGCAAGATCTCTTCAGATCCTTGTTAGTCAAGAGCTTCCCCAGTTGCAAAAAAAAAAAACAAAAACAAAAAAAACTGAAGAGATAAGTCAAAGCTATAGTTGTCTGCGAGGGTCACTATAAAGGTTAGAAATTTAGGGCTTTGATTTTTTATGTGACGCCCTCTTGGCTTTCCTAGAAAGTTAAGGATGTCAGCAATGCCTCTATTACCACAAGGGATTAAAGAGCATGAAGATAAAACAACAAACTTTGTTCCACAAAACTCAACCAGAAATGTTGACAGATTTCTTTAAGGTTTTCTTATGGTAAATTTCCATTTCATAGTCTGCCTTGTAGGTAAGATCGTTGCAAATTATAGCAAGGTCTTTATTTTCATAATATGGATTCCAAAATCCCTGTTTCAAAAGGTTCCTGTCCGATCAATTATGCCCCCCACCACCTAAAATGGTCATTGTATTGTTATTCTGATGAACCCGTTCATCCAAGCTGTGGGCATGGGCATGGGCATAAGGTATTGATTTTCAAAGTTACAGGAATCCTTAGACATTATTTAGCACAAAGACTTCCAGAGATGAGAACAGGTGGCCTCACTGAGGTGCGGGGACTGACAAAATCACAAATGCAATTTTATAGCCAACCTGAGGGGCAGCAACAGCAGCCTGGATTCTTTTAACATTGCTTTCTTCACTCTATGCTCCAGAAGTTGAAGCAGAACTGAGGTATTTGCACAGATCACTGTCAACAAAGCTTAAACTTTGGGGTGTCATGATCAAAGAAGTCAATCCTGTTGGTTCTTCTCAACAGAAAATAAGAAGAGTTTGTTCATAACTGAACAATGGAAGATCCTGGAGTTTCCCCCAAAGTATTAGCTCCTGTATTTTCTCTTGCTCTCCGCTCTGTGTAGCATATTAGAGATTCTTCAGAAGAAGCAAAGTGTTATCTTCACAGATACGCTGATGAGCACAAGAGAGTGGAAGGTTGGAGAACCGGATCAGGAGATTAAACTCTGCCCATGGCTCTTAGGAAGCATGAGCTGCCTCATTACCCTCCACTGAGAACTAGATTGTTGTTTTCTAGAATGGGAACAGCCCTAACCCACAGTCCTGAGGACTTGACTTCCCTTCATAATGCTGCTATGTACAAATCCCACAGAACTCTCACCAAGGGGCTCCTACTGCGCATAATGTGCACAGCACCTTCGAGACTACCATGCTACATAGAAAAAAGGAAGGACACTATTCTTATTAAGAGTGAGGGCTCTGTGACCAGGTAAACCTGAGTTGGTTCTTGAGCAAATTGCTGAAGTTCTCTAAACCTCAGCTGCCTCATCTGTAACACAGAGCTAATGCTGCTATCTCCAGGTGTGATTAGAACTATTGAATGAGAGAGCATACCTAACAAAATCTGAAAAATGTCTGGTTCGTAAGAAACTCGCAGTAATGCTTTGCTATCGGCCTCATTATTCTTAAAAGATGCTTAATAATATTTCTGAAACAGTTACATGATTAAATAGGGAACAACTAGGCAAAGGCTTCTCCCCTCAAAGTTGAAAGTGCTTTTCCTTAAAAGGTTAACCCCGTTTCCATCCATGGCTCTGTAAACATTTGTATATCCCTGAAGGTTCTAATGTTCTACATGCAAGCTGGCCCTTAAGTCATGATGTGCTCCTACCCTGGAATCCTTTGTCTTTTTACTGGAAGCTAAAAATGAAAAGGCTCAGATATGCTAGTGATCCCTGGAAGAGCAAAGCAAAAACAGTAATACTAATTAGTAGCTACCAGAGCTGTTCAGCTCGGCAATAAGCTGTGAATTTATGGTTTTGTTAAGAGTCAGGATACATTTGAAATCTTTTATATAATATTAGATATGAAAATACACACCATCTGGACCTCTTGCTGGTAGCCTTGAAATGTCTACATCTCACAGGAATCAAACCCATTTTACCTGCTAGGGAATAAAACACCTGTTTCACATATTACTTCATACTGGGTGATGAACATTTCTACCATCTCCAGCCAGAGAGAAAAAAATGAAACTGTGGCTTCACATTGTTTAGTAGATTTTAAAAAGCTAGCAGGGTTGGGGGCTGTTTTACATTCTGGTTGGAAGAAGGCTCTGCAAATTGCCCCTGCAACAACCCTTAATAATTTGGGGGAGTTCTCTGCAGCCCTGCTTAGTATCGATAAAAATGCATTTTCCTCTCATTATAAATCTGCTTATGAAAACACTTAGTGAGACGAGCCAACTGCATGTTGGCTGCTGGTTGCATATTGTAATGGATGGTCCCAATGTGGATAGAAGGCTGTAATTCACCAGAGGAACTCTACTGATGACATAAAATAGTTGAACAGTTTATGAATTGCCCTAGAATCTTGAGAGAGAATGAGACATTGCATCATTTCCTAGGACATCTGTTGTTCTGTAGATGTCCTTCTGCAAACTCAGAGGGACAAAAAAGTTTTCTTAGCATGTCTTCCCTTTTCACTTTCCATAAATCCTTTTGTTCTTCAGCTGAAACCAAACTACCCTGATAGTGAATCAGGTTGCTATTGTTTTTAATGTAATCACAATACCATTATCTCCCTTAAATATATCACAATAATTTCTTAATATTTCCAAATGTCCAAGAATGCTCAGATCCAAATAAGACCTGTACATTGCTCTTTCCTCACAATATATTTTCCTGCCAGTTATTCCTTGCATGATTATTTATCATATAGAGGTCCCCAAAGTCTAAATTTTGCAGGTTTAGACTTTGTGGTGTCATTTAACATGTTCCTATGTCCTCTGTATTTTTTGAATATTAGACTATAGTATATACAGTATGTTCTGTACATTGAAGGCTTGATCTGATTCATTCTGGTTTTATTTCTTTGGCAAGATGGTTTAATTGGTGGTATTTCTGATTCTACCAAGAGGCATGTATAATCTGGTGGCTACTATTTTTATCATGTTGTCAGTCATTAATGATCAGCATAGAGAAGTGTTACTTCATTCTTTGAAAAAGATTGCTCTTTTTATTCTATCACTCTTATGTATCAGCTGTAATAATTCTATAAAAAGAAAACTTTTCCTTGATCAACTTTTGGTTACTCAGTGGAACAGTTCATATAGGAAAGGCAGACTAACCACTTAATTTTTTTTTCTTTTTATATCAGTTTTCAAAAGAGTGAGGTGGTTTTATAGACTGCCCAATAGTTGTCAAGTTTTTCAAAGTATCATTATAAACTCATGGATTTAAACATATTTAGAAGGTTTCAATCAAAGTTTTATACATTTTGATGTTTTGTTTTGTTTTTTTCTGAAAAGGAAACTTTTGACATGACTCTAAACTTCAGCAAGCTTCAGCAGCTTCCTTACTTTCTGCTACAAGATGTTGCAGGCTCATTTTGTACACATTCTGCCTTAGACCTGGAATCAGCCATTTCTTATAGGTGTCCAGGCTCCTCTTAGTGGGACATGGTCTTTAGATACTGCAGTCTGGACACTAGGACTTGTCAGTGTTATTGGGTTGATAAATGTTTCTAGACCTTTTCAATGGACAGAGCTTGGTGATACATACTCGTATATCATTAATTCATGGTGATGCTTCTAATTTGAATTCAAGACCACAGAAGTTTTATATAAATTCTTCAATCTTAAATCTGTATCTCCAGTTCTCAACAATCACAAGTAATAGAATTGTAATATCCCATAATTATTCAGTTGCTTTATGCCACAGTATACAAACAGCACAGTCATAATAGCAATATCTACCTTACCAACAATAGCATGATTACTGAAAATAACTTATATTTTTAAATTTCTTTTTGGACATAAGATATATCCCATTAGAGATGTCAAACTACACTGTTTTAATATCACATACGATTGTTTCTCTTTTTGTTGTTATGCCACTATGTGCTTTAAGTTGACTTGTTTCATTTTATTTCTCTTTCTGAAAATTACTTTCTCAATTTTATTTTTATTTTATAGTTGTGTGAAATATTTACATGGTGTGGAAGTCAAATCTACAAATAAGACATTTCAGTAAAGCCTAGAGTCTATCTCTGCCCCTTATTCCCTCCCTCTTCCCATAAACCACAGATAATGGTTTTTAAAAAATTATTTCCTCCATAGGATATTATCTGTTTTTAAAAAAATTAAAATTAAATTATGGTTTAACCCTTCAGTTGTTTGTTTGTATCCATTACTCAACATAAGGAATAGAAAATTACCTGTCCCATTTCATTGACTTTTGTGTGTCTTCCTTATCTAATCCCCTTTCTTAATATGTTTTTTTTGGTCTTGGCTGTTTTGGGCTTTATAAAAATAACATCATATAATATGTAACACTCAATATTATATACTAAGATTCTCCACTTTGCTGTGTATAACTGGGGTAGGTTTACTTTTATTTTTTCCTACTGTATAATATGCCAGTGCATAAATATACCAACATTTATTTATGCAATCTTCCCTTAATGGGCTTTTAAGATGTTTCAGTACTTTTGCTACTATTTCCTGGTGCATTTGCAAGAATGTCTCCAGCTAGGGGTGGTATTCTGGGTCAAATGGTATGTGCATGTTCAATTTTATAATACAGTGACAAGTTGTTTTCCCAAGTGGTTGTATAAATTTATATTTCTCCTAAAAGAACATAAGAGTTCCATTTAACCCACATTCTGACCAACATTTGTCCCATTTAATCCACATTCTGACCAACTAGACTTTTTAATTTGCTTATTCTGGGATGTTCATAACCCTTGTTAGTCTAAAGGACTCTCAGATGTTCTACAGAAAAGAAAGCTGCTTCATTTTGTTTTATCCAAAGTATCTTAAATTCTTTGACGCTGGAAGCCTTGTATCACAGAACTATAGAATGTCATGCCCCATGGCACACTGTTGGAAGCCCTGACTCAAACTGATGATGAAAACTAGATGAGGGTATTAATTAGGTGAACAGAGACTCTTCAAACACACAGTTGGAGAACTACTGGCTCAATACAATTGAAGCAAAAGAAACAGGGCCGTAGAATAGTGCTTCTCAAACATACAAACTTATGGTTAAGGATTTCCCCCAAATCATCATGAATTGATAATTTTGGAAAAGTCCACTGATCACATGCCTGAATGTTACCTACCACTGCAAAAGTTTCTGAAGGCTGAGTTTCAGTTTCTTCACTGATTTCACTGTGGAATGGTAATGAATGTTCATAGACTACACTATCCATTGACCACACCTTGATCAACGCTGCCATGAAGAGTAGCAACGTGAAGATAAAACTCTTCGTTTTACTTAATGAAGACTGTTTTCAAAAAGGTTATGTCCCCTTCCCTGGGGGTAGTGACTGGCCAATGCCTGAGTAAAAAGGCCAGCCCTCCTGCCTCTGTTAGAAACAACTCTGAAGAGCCGTGACAGCTCCGCAGCTCCCTGTCGTGTGGGCTGGGGCCTCTGTTACAGTGTCTTGAAGTTTATATTTTCTAAAACAGCCTTCCCTGTGCCCAGTCATGTTTCCTTCACTTCCTTATAGATCTTGCTCTTCTTCATGAGAGGGTTTTTCAATAACTATCCTGCAAATCCTTAATCTCAGGGTCTTTTTCCTGATTACCTAACCTGAGAGCATATTTTCATATGCTTATGTGTCATTTGTGTTTCCTTGTATAGAATATTTCTAGATATTTCTGTTTATATCATGCCCCCATTTTTTAATTGAATGGGTTGTATGATTTTTTTCTTATTGATTTTTGAAAGTTATTTATATATTCTGTTTTAATTCTGTGGCAACTATCTTCTTTCACTTAGTGTCTTGTCTTTCTGTTATCTTTATGGTGACTCTTGAGCAGGTAATTTTATTTTTATAGTAGTTTACTTCATCAATCTTTTCTTATATTGTTAATTTTTTGGTGTTCTATTTAAGAAAGATTTTCATATGCTGAGGTCAGAAATATATTCTCCATATTTACTTTAAAATGTTTCTATTTGTCTTTCACATAAATACTAATCTGTAGGGATTTTGTATTCACAAAGAGTGTTAGGTAGAGATTTCATTTATTTCTAAAAAGATCTAATATTATGCATATTGCTAAACTCTCTTATTTGAAAAAATTGTTGGTAATATTTGGAAAGCTTTTTATGTTGAAAACCACATCCTCTTTGAGAAATGACAATTTTGTTTTTTTCTCTATGTCTCATAGCTTTTTATTCTTTTTCTTGTTTTATTCCACTGGCTAGGAATTCAAATTCAGTCTTTGAATAAAAGTGGTGGGGGGCCGGCCCTGTGGTGCACTCAGGAGAGTGCGGCGCTGGGAGAGCAGCGACGCTCCCGCCGCGGGTTCGGATCCTATATAGGGATGGCCGGTGCGCTCACTGGCTGAGCACAGTGTGGGTGACACCACACCAAGGGTTGCGATCCCCTTACCGGTCACGAAAAAGACAAAAAAAAAAAAAAGCGGTAGGTAGTGGGCATTTTTGTTTGCATCTCACCATTAGGAAAGATAGTTCCTTTACCTTTTTGGTGATAGCCTTTCTCAGGATAAAGTATATGCTTACTTCTATTTTTCTAAAGAATTTTTTTTATCATTTTTGGATGCTAAAATTTATCAGATGCTTATATTTCATAAATTAAGATCATATGCATTTTTAATCTTTTAATGGTATAGATTTTTCTAACATTACACTATCTTTGTACAGGTGTGATAAATCCAACTTGATCATGACATATTACCTCTTTTATATAGTTTTGAATCATTTTGTTCATATATTGTTTTAAACGTTTGTATCTACGTTCATAAGAATGACTTCTCTTATACACTCTTTTGTCTGGCTTTAATATTAACATTTTACTAGGTTCATAAATTTCATTGGAATATATTTCCTCTTTTTATATATTCTAGAAAGTTTTGTGTAAGTTTGGAATGATTTGTTTTTTGAAAGTTTTGTAGAACTCACTTAAAAAACTATCTGGCTCGGCTGGCAGTTAGCTCAGTTGGTTAGAGCATGGTGTTGTAACACCAAGGTCAAGGGTTCAGACCCTTTTAGGGTTATGCAGGCTTTGAAATTCTTGAGAGAGTTTGGTGTCTTAGTCCATTTTGTGATGTTGTCGCAGAATACCACAGACTTGGTAATTTATAACAAATAGAAATATATTGGCTCATAGTTCTGGAGACCGGGAAGTCCAAGATCAAAGAGTCAGCATCTGGAGAGAGCATTCTCACTGATCATCCCATGGTGAAAGGTGAAAGGTGGTCAGGAAGAGAGAGAGTGAGTAAAAGGGGAATGAACTCCCACTTTTATAACAAACCCCCTCCCAAAATAACAATAGTGGCATTAGTCCATTAATGAGGGTGGAGCCCTCATGACCTAAATACCTTTTAAAGATCCTACCTCCTGATACTGTTACATTGGCAATTAAATTTCCAACATGTGTTTTTTGGTGGGGTACATTCAAAGCATGGCATTTGGTAAGTTATATTTTTCTGGTAATTCTCACATTTTGTCTAGGTTTAAATTTATTGCTAAGGTTGTTTATAATATTGTCTTATTTTAAAAATATCTACTGGATATGTGTTGTGCTCCTTTTCATTTTCTAACATCATTTTTAGTGTTTTTCTTTATCATTCTTGGACATAGATTTTTCTATTTTATTATTCTTTTTAATGAACCAACTTTTGGCTTTCTTGTCACTCTCTATAGTGCTGTGATTTATATTTCTTTATTTTATACTTCTTTTTCTTTCTTATCCTGTTGGAAGTTTTCTAACTTCTTAAGTAGAACACATTAATTTCCAGCCTTTCTTCTTTTAAATATAAGTATTTAAGGATACAAATTTTCCTCTGGGTACCACTTTAGCAAAATCTTACTAGTTTTGTTCGTTAGTATTTTCATTACTGTTTAGTTCTGGTGTATTTTCATATTCCATACATGTTCATCTTTGGCTGCTCATTTGGATTTATGTTATTTTGTTTCCAGATATATGTTTTTTTCTTCTGTTATTGATTTCTAATTTAATTGCACTTACAGAAAATGTGATCTTTATTATACTGGTTCTTTGAAATTAGTTAAAAGACTTACGTTGTGACCTAGTGCATAGTGGTTCCATGTTTATTTGAAAATAATGTGCATTCTTTGATTGCAATATTTCATAAATGTCCAGTATCACCCTACTAGTCTTTTGCCCATTTGGAAGAGGAATATTGATATGTCTTGTTATGATCATAGATATATAAATTTCTCCCTGATTTCTTCCAAATATTTATTTATTCTGAGACATTTTAGTGCTGCATAGGCATTTAGATTTTTATATTTCCCTGAAAATTGAACATTTTAGTCCAAGATTATGTCTCTTTCCCTGGAATAGCCCTCATTCAATGATCATAGTGCCCTTTGTGGGGAGCAGAGTTCTGAAGTGTGCCCTAAGATTTCCTGTCTCCTTGCTGCACACACACTGCATAATCCCTGGGACTGTGCATTTGATTGCTTTTACTCCATGGCTCTGTTATGGTGTAGCTGACCTTAAGAAATGGAGATAATCTGGGTGGGCCTGACCTAATCACTGGGTCTTTTAAAAGAAGAGAGTTCTTGCTGGCTGGGGGCAGAGAAGGTTGTCAAAGTAAATTTCTCTGTAGTCAAGCCACCAGGTGAGGATGCAGCATGCCATCATGTTAAAATCAGCTTATGAGACCCTCAGCACAGAGCCTAGCCATGCTGTGCCAGACTTCCGATGCATATCAACTGTGAGATAATAAACCGGTGTTCTTCAAGCCCAAATTTGTGGTAATTTGCTGCATAGTAATAAAAAACTAAAACACCCTCTTTACTCTTAAGAATGCTTTTTGTCTTAACCTCTATTCTGTTTGTTAACATTATACCAATTTTGCTTTATTAATATTTTGGGTGTACATTTCCCACCCCTTCATATTTAGACTTTCTATGTTATTCTATATTATTATATTATGGATGTTATTTTATAAGCAGCATATAGTGAATTTTTAAATTCCAAACTGAAAATCTCTGTTTTGACTTAAGAATGCTGCCCAGATACATTTATTGTAATTGCTAATGTGTTTGAACTTGAATCTACCATCTTTTATCATTTTTTTCCTGCGCTTTTTCCTCCTTTCTTACTTTTAAAAAATAGTTTAGCATTTGCTTTTTTTTTAATTAAATATTTCCCATATTTCCCTTTTTATTGGTTTGGAAGTTCTAATTCTAATTCTATTCTTTTAGTGCTTAACCTTGAAATTTTACTATGCATATTTCATAAGAATATGGCAATTATCATGAATTTGCAGGTTATTCTTATACATGAAACCATGAAAATTTTCCCATATTATTTAAATTTACTAAACATGGGATGAAAGGGAGGAGCTGCCCAGTGATTCTCTGCCTTCTCACTTCACCTTCTCTGAAAAAACAGGGAAGGAGGACGTCTCCCTATTCTTCCCATCTTTGCTCTGTCCGTGCTGATGTCATCTTGTGCAACAGGGTTCAGATTCCAGAATTTCCACTTAGTTATATGCCCTTAGGCAAGTTCCTTACCCTCTTTGAGCTTAACTTTGCTCATCTATAAAATGGAGATAGTAAAACCCAGCTCATTGGAATTTTTGTGAGAAGTAAATAATATATATATAGCAATTAGGTAAATGCCTAGAACTCAATAAAATCACTTTTTATTCATTAAGTATTGGTTTTATTTTTTGTGTCATAACTTTTGTTTGTATATAAATAACTTGTCTCTTCTCAAGGGTATGTATATCTTTATGTATGTCTGTGCTCACATTATATTCCATTTTGTCTCACAGAATTACACTCCCAAATTAGACACAGCAGTCTGTTAAAGGCCTTTTTGTACAGGGTTTAGAGTGTGAAGGCTATCTCAGGCAAGTGGAAAGTGGTCCCTAGGGAGGATCATTCTATATGTTCTCATAACACTTTTGAACATAACGTGTCATGGAATGAATGAGCAGCAGTAAATGACGACCCTAAAGAAAATATCACCATTAACAGCCAAGGAGGACAGGGCAACTTCAGTAAGCTTACATAAATTGAATACTATACAGTTTTTAACCTATGTATTTGCACTTCAGTAAAAGCCAAGTGGAGAGCATTGCTCCACATAGGCTTTCCAAAAGGGTTCATGAGATTTTAGTAGTTTTCTAAATTTGACCATGGATGCTTATACCTTTTAATTTAGTGGATTTGAAATGCTTGGCTTCAAGTAGCATGTTGTAAGAAGGTTATTTCTGGACCTTCTCCATGTGTAATGTATAAAATTAGCATACTTCTTTGGCAATTGAACCTCTTAGTTTCAAAGCTAACCCAGCTCATCAGATTGTTATAAATGAAGACTAATTAAGTGTTCTTCTGTTTTAAGTTTAAATTCTTTATTGGCACAGGTACCTAGAGGTCAAATTTGCATGGCATGAGTCAAATAAATGACCAGCAGTATTACAATTACATCAGAGTAATGTTTAAAAATAACAACAAAATTACTGCTTATGACCACATTAAAGCCACGATGTAATTATAATTGTTGATCCTCAAAAATTGAACCCAAGTGTGAAAAGAAGGAAGCCTGTTTACAGGATGTCTTGGACCTTCACATTTCTCTCTTTTCTGAAGTTGAGCACTTGCAGTGGGAGCTGCCAAAACGTCTGCCTTCCACAAGAACAACAAAAAACATCCCCAGCATTGCCAAGGTAGCTAGGACCCATGTGGGTGGAGAGACCAATGCTGTTAAAAAGCATGCAAATCTTCACTAAACAACAGCCTGAAGAGACGCGTCTGAGGTCACCACTGCCAGGGGCAGGCAGGAGAGTTCTTTGAAGACTGAGAGACACACAGAAAGCCATACTGTTTTCATTTTTTCAAGGAACTGAGAACATTACAGGCAGCAAAATGTTGAATGTGGGAATAGACAAGCAATATAACAAGGTTTCATTGTATTTCTCCTTTCAAAAAGTTCCACCAAAATGAGAAAATTGAATCATTCTGCAGCAAAGCCTAATGAAAAAAAAAAAAAACCTATGGGGCACTTGAGGAAGAGAGGTGCATGCAGACAGAATGCTTGTTTTGCTTTTAGAAATCTATGCAGTGTGGGTGACTTCTCTCCGAGGCGTTTTGAATTATTCATTGTATTTTATTACTCTTCCCAATAGTCCTGTGAGGCAAAACCATGCTACAGATAAGTAAACGAAGGTAAAAAAGATTGAAGAAATAATAATCATACTATTTCTACCATTCATCAGGAATTAACAATGCACCGGACATTGAACTAGTGAATTAGAAAACATTATCTCACTAAATAGAGACAACAATCACAGGGACAGATCACACGGGTCCCAGGTTAGAAGTCAGAAATGGAAACGCAGAGATGTATAATCATTTCTCCCCAAGTGCAAATTGCAAGAGAATGGCAGAGTCAGAATTTGAACCCAACCTTGTCAGATTCCAAAGACTTGGCCTCTTTTTAAAAGTTCTCTAATAAAAAGTCTCCCCCCATGCACTATATATCCCCATGCACACAGGAAACTCCAAGGGTGACAAGTGTACAATTGTAAACAGTCCTGTGTGCTCCACATCAATAGTGGAGCTATCACTCAGGTGCACCCGCTGAGCCTGGAGGGCTCCACTACTCCTTGGAAACTGGTGGCTCTGTAATGAGCTACCCTCATTGCTGGTGGCCTGGTGTCAAAACAAAGACTGGGATGACCCCAACAGATCCTGCTTTTGTGGCTGCACCATAGGTGCTAGAGCCCACGGTGTGGGCCACCATAGAGACCTTTAGCCCCTTGCCTTGGTGGTTGTCACTGCCACTGGTGTAAATGCATACCCAGACCTCCGTGTCTCTTTCAAGATGTGAAGGAGGACAATATCCAGCTTGAAACATTTGCCAGGGACTCTGGTGTTTTCGTAGTCATTCACGTTGCTCTTTCCCCAAGGTATAAGCTTGCCCCTGGTGTGGCTTGTTAAATGCAGGCTTCGGGAGCATTCTCCTTGAAGTGCTCAACCCAGCCCCAACTCTTCCTACCCTCATGGTGATTTATCTCAGAAACCTTCTTGCCTGACTCTGAGCCTTAGAGACATTTGTTTCTCTAACACAACGACTTTCTGAGAAGTTCACCACTACCCTGCTGTGTTGGTGATTTTTCTCTGCTGCAGACTCATCAGAGAAGAAATGCGACATCTCCCTTCTTTCTCTCAGGTGAGAGACACCATCACTATGTTTCTAAAGGATTGATGCTTGCTGATGTGGGCTGGTGATGCGGGGAGCTGGTAACAGTCTTTTATG
>NW_007727646.1:194166-207927 GCF_000696425.1 Galeopterus variegatus
GGGATCCGAACCCTCGGACGGGAGCGCCGCCGCGCTTCCCAAGCGGCGCACTATCCAGTGCGCCACCGGGCCGGCCCCAGTCTTTGTTAAATTTAAAATGCCAGTTTAACACCTGAATCTGGACATTGAACAACAGAAAGTTGGATAGATAAATCTGCAGCTTGCAGAAAAATTAAGATGAGATATATGAATTTGAGACTGATTATCAAATAGGTGGTATTTAAATCCACACAACTGGATGAAATTGTCGATAGTGATTGGGTAGATAGGAAATAAGAGACGGTCAAAGAGCAAGCCCTGGGACATTCCAACATTTAATAGGGGGGCAGAGTAAGAGAGGCCAGAAGAAGAGACTGAGAAGGAGCAGCCAGGGAGGTGGAAGGAAAACCAGGAAAGTGTGGCAGAATGGAAGCAAATCAAGGAGTGGGAAAGATGCTGAGTGGTAGAGTAGGGCAGGAAGGTTTCACGGAAACTGTCTACGGGAAGGGACCTTGTCAAGAGAAGCTTTGGATGAGTGGGTGGGGGCATAAGCTAGAACATAATTTAGGTTGAAACGTAAAAGAAAGGTGAATAAATGGAGAGAATTGAGTGCAGAATCTGTTCAGAGACAGGGCAAAAGCAGCAATGAAACATGGTCTCAAAAGAGGACCTCTTTCAGAATGGGAAAAAGTAGAGCATGCTGCATGCTCATAAAGCTGATGCAATGGAGAGGGAAACAACGGGGGAACTAGGAAAGAGAGGAAAGGACCTTAAGACAGCAGCACAAGAGAAATACAGAGCATAAGTGGAAGTGGGTGGTCTATTGTACTAGGAGGAAAGCAGAAAAATATGGGTACAGATGCAGACAGATTTGTAGATTAAGCAGTGGGTATGGAAGATGAGAGAGTTCCAGTAATATTGCTCATGGCTTCACAACCAAAATAAGAAAAAATTCGTGAACCACAATTACAAGATTATATGAGCAAGTGAGTCTATTTTTCATGAGCTTGGGCTCTGAGAAGAAAACATTTGAGTCCTTGAAAGTTATTAGCTGAAGACTGTAAAGGACAATGCTTTGGAGTCAGACCTGGTATCAAGTCTCGGCTCCATAAGCTAATGAGGTATGTGATTTTGAGCAAGTTGTTTAAATTCTCTCAGTCTCTGCCTCTTCGTCTGTAAAATGGCAATTATCACATATTTAGCCCATCAAGGTTTTGGATAATATATACGAAGCATATATACATGTGAAGTACTTTTGAAAAGTTAAGCAAAAGAAATATAACAGCAGCAATCAGGGATTGCAATCAGAGATTGAAGAACAGGAGGGCCACAATGTCATGAATGTCAAGGGAGGAGCGGGTTACAAGAGTGGGAAGGGTCCATAGATTCACATGATACAGAATGATGAGGCAATCAGAGATTGAAGAACAGGAGGGCCACAATGTCATGAATGTCAAGGGAGGAGCGGGTTCCAAGAGTGGGAAGGGTCCATAGATTCACATGATAAAGAATGATGAAAGGAGATTCAAGCTGGGAGAAGGCCACTGTGTTTGCTCATGAAAATGTCACTAATGACCTCCAACATTATGGCTTCCATGAAATAGTAGGCACCAAAATCAAAATGTGTGTGTATAAATGAGCACCAAAGAAACAAAGCAGGTAGCATGGAATACTTTCTCAAGAGTTTGAGTGGTTAAGTAAGGAGAAATAGATACTAGTAATATAAAAAATAGATACTAGTAATATGACAGTAGGATTTACTTCTCCGGAAGATAGATTTTCCCTATAGCTTAATAGGGGTCACCCTTCATGGCCTTCAAGACACAGAAATGACAATTTTCTCTTCTTTGGTTATTCTTTTTTCATGATCTTTTCTCAAATAGGATCCAGCACATCAAATCAGGTCTCTCCTTCCTAGATTGCAACTGAATTTCTGACCCCTCATTCTGAGATATCTCCCAGGTCACTCTGTCACTCTGATTGAGATTTCTTCAGATATTCCCAAACTCTTGAATCACAAACTTGTAGATACGCCTATGGTTGGCTCGTCAAATCAACTGTGAGTGGAATTTATTCATTGAATTCTTAATAGAATACCTTAGCCTGTTACCTCTATGAAGATCACTAACAGAATGTAGCTAACAATCCACCAGTTCACAGACTGATGTAACAGGTGCTCATATTGAAATGAACTGCCCATCAGAGTCCTCTTATCAGTCTCTCTCTCTCTCTCCCTGTCTGCCCCAATTGTCTGCACCCCTCAGAGTGCCTGAGCTGTGCAACTGAAATGATCATAAGACAAGTTCTCTTCATCATGGCCTCCAAGCCCAGACACTATTTCATTAATCAGTTGGCATTCCCCAAACCACCAGGTTGTAAAAGGAGTCTATTTATGAAATATCTGGCTATGGTGTATAATAAACAATGCCAGAGTGAACTGAAAACAGACTAATTTAATAAGCAATTCCTTTCCCCTACACTGTTTAAATTTACATAATCAACTGGCTATAATATTTAGCATACTTTTAATGTTTCTCATTTGTTTACACTACAATTCTGTGCTTCAGACTTCTCCATTCACCAAAATATTGATTGGCCTACAAAGGGTACAAAACAGCAAATATTCCACTGGTAACCATTATGTGAATGTGAAAAAAGTGAGAAGTGGAGCTACTGTATTTTTCTTGTTAATTACAAATCTAATATTCTATTAAAATGTATGAGATGACAAAATCTCAACAAACTCTTTTAAAGCTATTACTAGCAGATAAAGTATTCCACCAAAGTATTAATATGAGCATCATTAAAATAGTTTTATCAAGTGCACATTTATCTCCCAATTGGAAACAATAGCAGCCTGAAGGAGAGAAATGCCCTTGAGTATTGCGGTATGAAAACCAACAGTAGTTTTAGAGCCACGTAAAGTCTTCTTGTGGCTTCACAAGTAAAGAAAAAAAATTGTTGAAGCCACAGTCATAAGATGTAATAGAGTAAATGAGTCTATTTTTCATCACCTTGGGCTCTGAGAAGAAAACATTGCAGAGTTATCTCGATAAGGAAAGAGCTGATATTAAAATACATTAACTTTACTTTAATTGATTTAAACAGATCCAGAGCTTTCTAAATGCACATGATGTTATTTCTGCATTAGTGGACAAAATAGATCTGTGTTAGATTGCGAAGCTCCGTCTCTGTATCTGTCTGGTATGGAGAGAAAAACCTCTCCATTTCTTAGTCTCTTTAACACACACACACACACACACACACACACACACACACACAATCATACATATTTATCAGCTCTAGCTAAACAATTTCTTTCTTTATCTTTTCCTTAAAATGTCTTTTGGTAACATCAATACATTGTTTTCGTGTAGCTCAGAATGCTCTAGTCAGGGAACAGTAACAATGCATAGCCACAAAGTTTCTTCTATACACCATAAAAATAAAACCTTCACTTCAATGCCTCCAAATCTCCAAATAAAATGGTTTCTTTCATTGGTTTCTTCCTCTCTGTTACTCTCTTTGTTTCTGTATCATGATTTAAAAAGTCGGAGCTGAATCACTGAAGAGTAGAGCTACCAGGAAAGGCTCACCAGACATCACATTCAATGTCCCATTCACAGATGAGAAGACTGAAGCTCAAAGAGGGGAAGTAACCTGTCACAGAACGTGCTCACAGCACGGTCCACTCCGCACTCCAGGTCTTCTTTACGTTATTGCAAACATTTTTTATGGGGTCCAAGAAAAAAAAAATAGAAGTTTAAGTATAGGCTTCCATTTCAACTGATTCCTTTTTAATTTAGAATATTTTAATTTGGGGTCAAAAACCTACAACAATCCCATGTTCTGATATGAGAAAAACATGGAGATTTTATAGATGTTTCTCTGGCACTTGAATTAAATGATGAAGCTTCCTCTTCTTCTCTTGGTTCATACAAAATGTTTTCTTTTAGTCTCTGCAGATTGGAGTTCTGCTTTTAATCTTGGGTTTACTAAGCACCAGTTAGGACCATAAAAAGAAAGTTAGACACATATGCTGATTCTCAGCAAGGCCATGTCCAAAGTGGTGAAGGTACATGCCACTGCCACCCCCATTTTCAATACCCCACTTCACATGCAAGGATCAGCAAATGGAAGAGTTCACGTCAGCACACTGAATGAAAGCCAAGCTCTGCATTTCTTTAATAATCCTAAAACAAATGGTATTGAATGAACTGCTTTAAGTGCTTTGTTTATATTAGGGAAATATTTCCAAAGGAAGCCTTCCTATGTGAGGCCATGAAAATGCTTTTATAAAGGGATATTAATTACATGCTGAAAGTTAAAAGTATTATTGAGCAAAAGTACTGCTCTTGGATAAAATACCAATATGCTATCTCACAGATCTACTAATTTAGGGTAGTCCTGATCCTAGATTTCCAGCTGAGAACTGGAATTATTTAGCAATTATTTAGCTGAGCATAAATATTTAGAGACAGTTTTTGCTAACAAATCTTGCCTCTAGGAGCCAGGCCCATAACAATATTTTTGGCGCTAGTTTTCCACACATAAATCGTACATCTAACTTCATACCTTCTCTATTTCATTTTTACTATTCTGCATGGTAGCGTTGCTCCTTTTTTTTTATCCCTGGCCTCTTTTCCACTACCCTGTAGAAGGAGAACCTGGCTGACCTCATGGGGCCTGTACTGAGAGTCTGAAAAACTGCTCAAGGGTAACAGGTTGGGTTCTTTCTGAGTGTTGCATTTGAGATTTATAAAGTTTCTGAGAATTTGGGATTTTCCAGGTCTGGGATCTTACTTTTATAAGATGTTCTACCTGTTAGACCTTCTCTCTCTCTCATTTTGTGTATGTGCACATGTGTGCGAAGTATGACACAGAAGGCTATAAAAAGCACCAGGGTATTATTTCTCAACCTGCAAGAGACTCCTGCTTTGAATAACCGACCAATTGTGAATAGAAAGTCCAGTGTTCAAAGCAAGAGGTACCCTTTGGAGGAGTGGAGTAGACTTTCCTGTATCTTGTGATTTTTTTATGCACCGTGACTCCTGTTAACTTTTATCCCTTGAAAATGTGCTGCCTCTTAGGAAAGAGTTCACCGATTTTCCTGCTCTCTGCTATAATTTCATTGGGAACAACACTGATAGCAGCACTCCAGCTGAGTTCTCTATAAATGGTAAATAAATCATGTGAACAACAGTCCCCAATTTCACATTAATTGTTTGGAAATCTCCACAACATCAAACATTTTGTTAAAAGTCTAGAAAGAAATAAGTGTAGCTCTTTTGTTGTTGTTGTTGTTGTTTTGCTTCGGAGTGATTTGTTCTAAATACAGCTTAACAGGCAGATGACTGGTTTGTGACTAGAGTATCTTTTCTGAGATGAAAAAGCAATACAAATGCTTCCCCGAAGGATGCCAACCGAGCACAAAGCAGCACGGGGACCATGGAATGGGTGCACCTGGGGAAATCCTTATCACAAATTGGATTGACAGGGAGGACTCACTGCCTTCCCCAGCACACGTGCCTCTGAAAAGCTGAAAGGGAATCACAGTGTTTTAGGAACGAGATCTGGGAATTGCCCATATATGAGAGTTTCAAATTGCTCAGGCATTAAGAGAATAAAAACATGAGATACAAATATTGCAGACATAAAGAGAGAGAAGATCTGGCACAAAACTCGTAATTGCTGAAAAATGGAAGCAGAATCTGGAGCCACACTCTGGGATTAAGGGAACTGGCTTGTTCCTCGTGGAGGGCATCCCTCCCTTTCACAGCTGACTTCTGCACATCACACCTGAGCGGAGAGGGAAGACGGAATTCCGTCAGCATTCAGTTGAGTATGGAAGAGCAAGATCTCTTCAGATCCTTGTTAGTCAAGAGCTTCCCCAGTTGCAAAAAAAAAAAACAAAAACAAAAAAAACTGAAGAGATAAGTCAAAGCTATAGTTGTCTGCGAGGGTCACTATAAAGGTTAGAAATTTAGGGCTTTGATTTTTTATGTGACGCCCTCTTGGCTTTCCTAGAAAGTTAAGGATGTCAGCAATGCCTCTATTACCACAAGGGATTAAAGAGCATGAAGATAAAACAACAAACTTTGTTCCACAAAACTCAACCAGAAATGTTGACAGATTTCTTTAAGGTTTTCTTATGGTAAATTTCCATTTCATAGTCTGCCTTGTAGGTAAGATCGTTGCAAATTATAGCAAGGTCTTTATTTTCATAATATGGATTCCAAAATCCCTGTTTCAAAAGGTTCCTGTCCGATCAATTATGCCCCCCACCACCTAAAATGGTCATTGTATTGTTATTCTGATGAACCCGTTCATCCAAGCTGTGGGCATGGGCATGGGCATAAGGTATTGATTTTCAAAGTTACAGGAATCCTTAGACATTATTTAGCACAAAGACTTCCAGAGATGAGAACAGGTGGCCTCACTGAGGTGCGGGGACTGACAAAATCACAAATGCAATTTTATAGCCAACCTGAGGGGCAGCAACAGCAGCCTGGATTCTTTTAACATTGCTTTCTTCACTCTATGCTCCAGAAGTTGAAGCAGAACTGAGGTATTTGCACAGATCACTGTCAACAAAGCTTAAACTTTGGGGTGTCATGATCAAAGAAGTCAATCCTGTTGGTTCTTCTCAACAGAAAATAAGAAGAGTTTGTTCATAACTGAACAATGGAAGATCCTGGAGTTTCCCCCAAAGTATTAGCTCCTGTATTTTCTCTTGCTCTCCGCTCTGTGTAGCATATTAGAGATTCTTCAGAAGAAGCAAAGTGTTATCTTCACAGATACGCTGATGAGCACAAGAGAGTGGAAGGTTGGAGAACCGGATCAGGAGATTAAACTCTGCCCATGGCTCTTAGGAAGCATGAGCTGCCTCATTACCCTCCACTGAGAACTAGATTGTTGTTTTCTAGAATGGGAACAGCCCTAACCCACAGTCCTGAGGACTTGACTTCCCTTCATAATGCTGCTATGTACAAATCCCACAGAACTCTCACCAAGGGGCTCCTACTGCGCATAATGTGCACAGCACCTTCGAGACTACCATGCTACATAGAAAAAAGGAAGGACACTATTCTTATTAAGAGTGAGGGCTCTGTGACCAGGTAAACCTGAGTTGGTTCTTGAGCAAATTGCTGAAGTTCTCTAAACCTCAGCTGCCTCATCTGTAACACAGAGCTAATGCTGCTATCTCCAGGTGTGATTAGAACTATTGAATGAGAGAGCATACCTAACAAAATCTGAAAAATGTCTGGTTCGTAAGAAACTCGCAGTAATGCTTTGCTATCGGCCTCATTATTCTTAAAAGATGCTTAATAATATTTCTGAAACAGTTACATGATTAAATAGGGAACAACTAGGCAAAGGCTTCTCCCCTCAAAGTTGAAAGTGCTTTTCCTTAAAAGGTTAACCCCGTTTCCATCCATGGCTCTGTAAACATTTGTATATCCCTGAAGGTTCTAATGTTCTACATGCAAGCTGGCCCTTAAGTCATGATGTGCTCCTACCCTGGAATCCTTTGTCTTTTTACTGGAAGCTAAAAATGAAAAGGCTCAGATATGCTAGTGATCCCTGGAAGAGCAAAGCAAAAACAGTAATACTAATTAGTAGCTACCAGAGCTGTTCAGCTCGGCAATAAGCTGTGAATTTATGGTTTTGTTAAGAGTCAGGATACATTTGAAATCTTTTATATAATATTAGATATGAAAATACACACCATCTGGACCTCTTGCTGGTAGCCTTGAAATGTCTACATCTCACAGGAATCAAACCCATTTTACCTGCTAGGGAATAAAACACCTGTTTCACATATTACTTCATACTGGGTGATGAACATTTCTACCATCTCCAGCCAGAGAGAAAAAAATGAAACTGTGGCTTCACATTGTTTAGTAGATTTTAAAAAGCTAGCAGGGTTGGGGGCTGTTTTACATTCTGGTTGGAAGAAGGCTCTGCAAATTGCCCCTGCAACAACCCTTAATAATTTGGGGGAGTTCTCTGCAGCCCTGCTTAGTATCGATAAAAATGCATTTTCCTCTCATTATAAATCTGCTTATGAAAACACTTAGTGAGACGAGCCAACTGCATGTTGGCTGCTGGTTGCATATTGTAATGGATGGTCCCAATGTGGATAGAAGGCTGTAATTCACCAGAGGAACTCTACTGATGACATAAAATAGTTGAACAGTTTATGAATTGCCCTAGAATCTTGAGAGAGAATGAGACATTGCATCATTTCCTAGGACATCTGTTGTTCTGTAGATGTCCTTCTGCAAACTCAGAGGGACAAAAAAGTTTTCTTAGCATGTCTTCCCTTTTCACTTTCCATAAATCCTTTTGTTCTTCAGCTGAAACCAAACTACCCTGATAGTGAATCAGGTTGCTATTGTTTTTAATGTAATCACAATACCATTATCTCCCTTAAATATATCACAATAATTTCTTAATATTTCCAAATGTCCAAGAATGCTCAGATCCAAATAAGACCTGTACATTGCTCTTTCCTCACAATATATTTTCCTGCCAGTTATTCCTTGCATGATTATTTATCATATAGAGGTCCCCAAAGTCTAAATTTTGCAGGTTTAGACTTTGTGGTGTCATTTAACATGTTCCTATGTCCTCTGTATTTTTTGAATATTAGACTATAGTATATACAGTATGTTCTGTACATTGAAGGCTTGATCTGATTCATTCTGGTTTTATTTCTTTGGCAAGATGGTTTAATTGGTGGTATTTCTGATTCTACCAAGAGGCATGTATAATCTGGTGGCTACTATTTTTATCATGTTGTCAGTCATTAATGATCAGCATAGAGAAGTGTTACTTCATTCTAGATGGTTTAATTGGTGGTATTTCTGATTCTACCAAGAGGCATGTATAATCTGGTGGCTACTGTTTTTATCATGTTGTCAGTCATTAATGATCAGCATAGAGAAGTGTTACTTCATTCTTTGAAAAAGATTGCTCTTTTTATTCTATCACTCTTATGTATCAGCTGTAATAATTCTATAAAAAGAAAACTTTTCCTTGATCAACTTTTGGTTACTCAGTGGAACAGTTCATATAGGAAAGGCAGACTAACCACTTAATTTTTTTTTCTTTTTATATCAGTTTTCAAAAGAGTGAGGTGGTTTTATAGACTGCCCAATAGTTGTCAAGTTTTTCAAAGTATCATTATAAACTCATGGATTTAAACATATTTAGAAGGTTTCAATCAAAGTTTTATACATTTTGATGTTTTGTTTTGTTTTTTTCTGAAAAGGAAACTTTTGACATGACTCTAAACTTCAGCAAGCTTCAGCAGCTTCCTTACTTTCTGCTACAAGATGTTGCAGGCTCATTTTGTACACATTCTGCCTTAGACCTGGAATCAGCCATTTCTTATAGGTGTCCAGGCTCCTCTTAGTGGGACATGGTCTTTAGATACTGCAGTCTGGACACTAGGACTTGTCAGTGTTATTGGGTTGATAAATGTTTCTAGACCTTTTCAATGGACAGAGCTTGGTGATACATACTCGTATATCATTAATTCATGGTGATGCTTCTAATTTGAATTCAAGACCACAGAAGTTTTATATAAATTCTTCAATCTTAAATCTGTATCTCCAGTTCTCAACAATCACAAGTAATAGAATTGTAATATCCCATAATTATTCAGTTGCTTTATGCCACAGTATACAAACAGCACAGTCATAATAGCAATATCTACCTTACCAACAATAGCATGATTACTGAAAATAACTTATATTTTTAAATTTCTTTTTGGACATAAGATATATCCCATTAGAGATGTCAAACTACACTGTTTTAATATCACATACGATTGTTTCTCTTTTTGTTGTTATGCCACTATGTGCTTTAAGTTGACTTGTTTCATTTTATTTCTCTTTCTGAAAATTACTTTCTCAATTTTATTTTTATTTTATAGTTGTGTGAAATATTTACATGGTGTGGAAGTCAAATCTACAAATAAGACATTTCAGTAAAGCCTAGAGTCTATCTCTGCCCCTTATTCCCTCCCTCTTCCCATAAACCACAGATAATGGTTTTTAAAAAATTATTTCCTCCATAGGATATTATCTGTTTTTAAAAAAATTAAAATTAAATTATGGTTTAACCCTTCAGTTGTTTGTTTGTATCCATTACTCAACATAAGGAATAGAAAATTACCTGTCCCATTTCATTGACTTTTGTGTGTCTTCCTTATCTAATCCCCTTTCTTAATATGTTTTTTTTGGTCTTGGCTGTTTTGGGCTTTATAAAAATAACATCATATAATATGTAACACTCAATATTATATACTAAGATTCTCCACTTTGCTGTGTATAACTGGGGTAGGTTTACTTTTATTTTTTCCTACTGTATAATATGCCAGTGCATAAATATACCAACATTTATTTATGCAATCTTCCCTTAATGGGCTTTTAAGATGTTTCAGTACTTTTGCTACTATTTCCTGGTGCATTTGCAAGAATGTCTCCAGCTAGGGGTGGTATTCTGGGTCAAATGGTATGTGCATGTTCAATTTTATAATACAGTGACAAGTTGTTTTCCCAAGTGGTTGTATAAATTTATATTTCTCCTAAAAGAACATAAGAGTTCCATTTAACCCACATTCTGACCAACATTTGTCCCATTTAATCCACATTCTGACCAACTAGACTTTTTAATTTGCTTATTCTGGGATGTTCATAACCCTTGTTAGTCTAAAGGACTCTCAGATGTTCTACAGAAAAGAAAGCTGCTTCATTTTGTTTTATCCAAAGTATCTTAAATTCTTTGACGCTGGAAGCCTTGTATCACAGAACTATAGAATGTCATGCCCCATGGCACACTGTTGGAAGCCCTGACTCAAACTGATGATGAAAACTAGATGAGGGTATTAATTAGGTGAACAGAGACTCTTCAAACACACAGTTGGAGAACTACTGGCTCAATACAATTGAAGCAAAAGAAACAGGGCCGTAGAATAGTGCTTCTCAAACATACAAACTTATGGTTAAGGATTTCCCCCAAATCATCATGAATTGATAATTTTGGAAAAGTCCACTGATCACATGCCTGAATGTTACCTACCACTGCAAAAGTTTCTGAAGGCTGAGTTTCAGTTTCTTCACTGATTTCACTGTGGAATGGTAATGAATGTTCATAGACTACACTATCCATTGACCACACCTTGATCAACGCTGCCATGAAGAGTAGCAACGTGAAGATAAAACTCTTCGTTTTACTTAATGAAGACTGTTTTCAAAAAGGTTATGTCCCCTTCCCTGGGGGTAGTGACTGGCCAATGCCTGAGTAAAAAGGCCAGCCCTCCTGCCTCTGTTAGAAACAACTCTGAAGAGCCGTGACAGCTCCGCAGCTCCCTGTCGTGTGGGCTGGGGCCTCTGTTACAGTGTCTTGAAGTTTATATTTTCTAAAACAGCCTTCCCTGTGCCCAGTCATGTTTCCTTCACTTCCTTATAGATCTTGCTCTTCTTCATGAGAGGGTTTTTCAATAACTATCCTGCAAATCCTTAATCTCAGGGTCTTTTTCCTGATTACCTAACCTGAGAGCATATTTTCATATGCTTATGTGTCATTTGTGTTTCCTTGTATAGAATATTTCTAGATATTTCTGTTTATATCATGCCCCCATTTTTTAATTGAATGGGTTGTATGATTTTTTTCTTATTGATTTTTGAAAGTTATTTATATATTCTGTTTTAATTCTGTGGCAACTATCTTCTTTCACTTAGTGTCTTGTCTTTTTGTTATCTTTATGGTGACTCTTGAGCAGGTAATTTTATTTTTATAGTAGTTTACTTCGTATTTATATATTCTGTTTTAATTCTGTGGCAACTATCTTCTTTCACTTAGTGTCTTGTCTTTCTGTTATCTTTATGGTGACTCTTGAGCAGGTAATTTTATTTTTATAGTAGTTTACTTCGTCAATCTTTTCTTATATTGTTAATTTTTTGGTGTTCTATTTAAGAAAGATTTTCATATGCTGAGGTCAGAAATATATTCTCCATATTTACTTTAAAATGTTTCTATTTGTCTTTCACATAAATACTAATCTGTAGGGATTTTGTATTCACAAAGAGTGTTAGGTAGAGATTTCATTTATTTCTAAAAAGATCTAATATTATGCATATTGCTAAACTCTCTTATTTGAAAAAATTGTTGGTAATATTTGGAAAGCTTTTTATGTTGAAAACCACATCCTCTTTGAGAAATGACAATTTTGTTTTTTTCTCTATGTCTCATAGCTTTTTATTCTTTTTCTTGTTTTATTCCACTGGCTAGGAATTCAAATTCAGTCTTTGAATAAAAGTGGTGGGGGGCCGGCCCTGTGGTGCACTCAGGAGAGTGCGGCGCTGGGAGAGCAGCGACGCTCCCGCCGCGGGTTCGGATCCTATATAGGGATGGCCGGTGCGCTCACTGGCTGAGCACAGTGTGGGTGACACCACACCAAGGGTTGCGATCCCCTTACCGGTCACGAAAAAGACAAAAAAAAAAAAAAGCGGTAGGTAGTGGGCATTTTTGTTTGCATCTCACCATTAGGAAAGATAGTTCCTTTACCTTTTTGGTGATAGCCTTTCTCAGGATAAAGTATATGCTTACTTCTATTTTTCTAAAGAATTTTTTTTATCATTTTTGGATGCTAAAATTTATCAGATGCTTATATTTCATAAATTAAGATCATATGCATTTTTAATCTTTTAATGGTATAGATTTTTCTAACATTACACTATCTTTGTACAGGTGTGATAAATCCAACTTGATCATGACATATTACCTCTTTTATATAGTTTTGAATCATTTTGTTCATATATTGTTTTAAACGTTTGTATCTACGTTCATAAGAATGACTTCTCTTATACACTCTTTTGTCTGGCTTTAATATTAACATTTTACTAGGTTCATAAATTTCATTGGAATATATTTCCTCTTTTTATATATTCTAGAAAGGGATCCTATATAGGGATGGCCGGTGCGCTCACTGGCTGAGCACAGTGTGGGTGACACCACACCAAGGGTTGCGATCCCCTTACCGGTCACGAAAAAGACAAAAAAAAAAAAAAGCGGTAGGTAGTGGGCATTTTTGTTTGCATCTCACCATTAGGAAAGATAGTTCCTTTACCTTTTTGGTGATAGCCTTTCTCAGGATAAAGTATATGCTTACTTCTATTTTTCTAAAGAATTTTTTTTATCATTTTTGGATGCTAAAATTTATCAGATGCTTATATTTCATAAATTAAGATCATATGCATTTTTAATCTTTTAATGGTATAGATTTTTCTAACATTACACTATCTTTGTACAGGTGTGATAAATCCAACTTGATCATGACATATTACCTCTTTTATATAGTTTTGAATCATTTTGTTCATATATTGTTTTAAACGTTTGTATCTACGTTCATAAGAATGACTTCTCTTATACACTCTTTTGTCTGGCTTTAATATTAACATTTTACTAGGTTCATAAATTTCATTGGAATATATTTCCTCTTTTTATATATTCTAGAAAGTTTTGTGTAAGTTTGGAATGATTTGTTTTTTGAAAGTTTTGTAGAACTCACTTAAAAAACCATCTGGCTCGGCTGGCAGTTAGCTCAGTTGGTTAGAGCATGGTGTTGCAACACCAAGGTCAAGGGTTCAGACCCTTTTAGGGTTATGCAGGCTTTGAAATTCTTGAGAGAGTTTGGTGTCTTAGTCCATTTTTGTGATGTTGTCGCAGAATACCACAGACTTGGTAATTTATAACAAATAGAAATATATT
>NW_007727646.1:208504-208741 GCF_000696425.1 Galeopterus variegatus
CTTTATTATACTGGTTCTTTGAAATTAGTTAAAAGACTTACGTTGTGACCTAGTGCATAGTAGTTCCATGTTTATTTGAAAATAATGTGCATTCTTTGATTGCAATATTTCATAAATGTCCAGTATCACCCTACTAGTCTTTTGGCCATTTGGAAGAGGAATATTGATATGTCTTATTATGATCATAGATATATAAATTTCTCCCTGATTTCTTCCAAATATTTATTTATTCTGAGA
>NW_007727646.1:210429-249785 GCF_000696425.1 Galeopterus variegatus
ACTCATCAGAGAAGAAATGCGACATCTCCCTTCTTTCTCTCAGGTGAGAGACACCATCACTATGTTTCTAAAGGATTGACTGCTTGCTGATGTGGGCTGGTGATGCGGGGAGCTGGTAACAGTCTTTTATGTTTCAGAGCAAGTAGAGAATTTGCATCCTGGTTCCACCTCTGTTTGATCTTGTGCAAGTTACTGAACCTCTCTATACCTCAGTTTTTTTCATCTGTCAAATAGAGATAACAATGGTACCTACTTCAATGGATTAAGAGAGTTAAAACATGTAATGTGTTTAGAAAAGGTTTTGATTTATAATAAGTGCTATGTAGTGTTTGTTCAGTAAAATAGAGATAGCTCTTTCAAGGTGTTTCTGCTACACTGTTATAAAGAGGGGATGGGATGAGTCTGTGTACTTCAAAAACTAATAAGAACATTAGCCTGAATCTGGGTGATTCTGGAGACTGGGAAGGGGATGGTACCTATGTAGGCTGGGCCCTCAGGCACCATGGCCTTAAAGGTTCCAGAGGCTGAGCTTGGTATGGAAGAGTGGAATGACAACAGAGGTGGAATTTTAAATAATCTATGCAGGCCTGAGCAAAAAACTACACAGTGGCCTGAGAGCTTGGTCCTCCTACATTACTCTGCAAACCCCTAAGATCTTGTACGAGCAAAGTTAGGAGAAGGGGGCACGTGAAATTGAAAACTGACCAATGTTGGATTTCTCATCAGTTTTGTTGAGTGGTGGCTAAATCTAGATTTAACTTGATTTGTTTAAAGCAAACAAACAAAAAAGGGACTCTGACCTTTTCTTGCTCTCAAATCTGTCAGTTACATTGATCTTTTCTATTCTTTAATCTGGCTGCTTTGTAAGTATGAAGGATAAACGTAAAATTTGGATAAATTTGGCAAGCACTGTGGAACTTGATCAAGAATTTTGGGAAGCAGGAAGCATCCAGGCAGCACGTGAGTGTGCCACTGAGAAGAGAGCTGCTGTTTTTCACCCAAGTTTGCTTTTCTAGTAATGTAAAGAATAAGCTGGGATATCCACTGCCTTGCTGATCCCCTTTTGATGACATAAGAAAGAATCCTTATAAAGGTTAAAGACCCTTAGAGAGGAAGGTATTCCCCTTCTGAAATGATATATCACCTGCTTTAAAGAACTGAATTTGGCTTCTGCCACACATACCCAAAATGATGTGTGCTACGTAGTGAACTCATCACCATAACAATATAGAAGGGACCTCTCAGAGACAATGGCTTCGCCCTTGCCCTAGGAATTCACTGAAGCCCTTGGAAGAGATGGGGGATGGGGATGGACTTAGGTCTAATTGCCTCAGTTATCTGAAATAACATGTTTGATTCTTCTCAGAATATCAGAGTGGTTAAAATGCAGGCTCTGGTACTGAAGTACCTGGGTTCAAATTCTGGTTTTGCTACTTATTGGCTGTGAAACACTGAGCAAGTTAACTTCTTTGTTCCTCAGTTTCCCCCCCTTATTAAAAAGGGAATAATAACCACTTAAATTATATGAGGATTAAATATACAAGACACTTGTAATTAATGCATACAATGCACTCATAACCATTCTGGCCCGTGATAAGGACTCAGGAGATGTTGGCTACGATTCTTTTACTAACACTACTGTCTTTCTACCCTGAAGAATGCCTGACACAGTTGCTTGTGGTCACACAGGTGTGCATTCTTGTGGCCCAGCCCATTGGATTCTGTGGTTTCTACATTGGATATGCACTGGGGAGTCCCAGCTGTAGTTCAAGCTCTGCTCACTGCTAAAGATAAGAAAAAACTAGATATTCTGAGTGGTTTGTAGTTTGGACTATCAGGGTCTATTTTATCAGAAGATAGAGTTTCCTGGAGGATTAGTGAGAAACCATCCAAGACACAAGCTTACCTTGGGAAAAGAGTCTCCAGGTACACAGCATGGTTGGTCAACAGTGGCCAAGTCATAGGAGAGAAGGGGAAGAATGATTTTGAAAACATCAGGGGCGCCTAATCTGCTCTCCCAATATTTCCCTTTGTTATCAAATCCTACAAAAATTAGGTGTTGTGATAAAAACCAAAAGCACTATTTTCATGGAAACCTCTGCTAGATTGTCATGAGGACTCCTCAAGAAAATCCCTCATGTAATGGTTTCTCTTCTCCCAGGAACAGAGGGTACTAATGGATTGTGACCAAGTTTGCTTAGCAAAGCAGGCCTGGGAAACACCAATCAGATTCCTAACAGCTGCCCATGGGGGCCGCTGAATGTTTTTACTGTGGGCAGGAAGCTTCAATTCCTTTCTTTCGGTAACGAAGAGAGTCTGGGAGGTTGGTGAGGACCAGGAGAAAGTGCTGTTGGCTATGTTCATCCTGGGTCATCAAAGTAAATCAAACAAGCTTCTTTTGCAAAGCTTGCAGGCCTATAATTTTTCAGAAGGACTGGCTGGCCTGGTTGACCTGCATTCATAATCCAAAATCCCAAGATTTGGTGCAATTTTTTTATCTTTCTTTTTCCTTGTATTCTCACATGGGCATCTTTACCGCAAGCCCAAATAAAATATGATACCAGAGTCCTCTGAAGACAGCTGTATCTGCTGTGTGCTTTTGGCCTGTATTTCTTTCTTTCTTTTTTATTTTCCTTAGGCTAATGTTTATTATTATTGTTTCTATTGTTATTATTATTATTATTATTATTGATTATACATATTCATGCGGCAAGAGCTGATTGTTAGCATCTGTGCCCAAGAGGTGGTGAGAAAATGAATGCTATCAGCATGCCCACCACTCAATTGCAATTATTCCCCAGGTCCCCCACCCAACCTCTCCCCAATGTCCCTGTCCAGCTGTTCCTCCTCCACCCTAGGTCTGTTCTCTCCCTCTGCAAGTTCAACACATCACTGTGGTCTTTCTTTCCTTCTTTCTTTCTCTCTTAGCTCCCACTTATGAGTGAGGACATGTGATATTTTTCCCTCTGTGCTTGGCTTATTTCACTTAACATAATTTTCTCCAGGTTCATTCATATTGCTGCAAATAGCAGAATTTCATTCCTTTTACAGCGGAGTCGTACTCCATTGTGTAAATATACCACATTTTCCTTATCCAGCCATCTGTCAATGGACATTTAAGTTGGTTCCATATCTTGGCTATTGTAAATAGAGCTGCAACAAACATGTGAGTGCAGGTATCCCTTTGACATGATGATTTCCATTCCTTTGGGTATATACCCAGAAGTAAGACTGCTGGATCGTTTGGTAGATCTATCTGTAGTTGTTTGAGAAATCTCCATACTGTTTTCCATAATGTCTGTGCTAATTTACAGTCCCACCAACAGTGTAGAAGAGATCCTCTTTCTCTGAATCCTCACCTGCATTTGTTATTCTCAGTCTTTTTGATTATTGCCAGTCTAACCAGGATGAGATGATATCTCAATGTTGTTTTAATTCGCATTTCCCTGATGGTTAGTGATGTTGAGCATGTTTTCAAGTACCTGTTGGCCATGGGTATGTCTTCCTTCAAAAATGTCTGTTCAGTTCCTTTGCCCATTTTTTTAATTGAGTTATTTGTTTTTTTACTGTGTAGTTTTTTGAGTTCCTTGTATATTCTGGATATTAATCCCTTGTCAGATGTATAGTTTACAAATATTTTCTTCCATTCTGTAGGCTGTCTTTTCACTCTGTTGATTGTTTCCTTTGCTGTGAAGAAGCTTTTTATTTTCATATAATCCCATTTATTTATTTTTTCTTTTGTTGTTTGTGCTTTTGAGGTCTTATTTAAAAAGTCTTTGCCCTACCAGAGAAACCTCTGAGAGCTGATAAACAATTTCAGTAATGTTTCAGGATAAAAAATCAATGCCAAAAAATCAGTAGCATTTTTATTCTCCAATAACAAACTAGCAAAATAAAGAAATAAAAAATGTAAGCCCATTTACAATAGTCACCAAAAAAATTAAATAAGAATCAGTTCAACCAAGGAGGTGAAAGATCTCTACAATGAGAAATACAAACCACTACTGAAAGAAATAAAGAAGACACAAACAGGTGGAAAGATATTCCATGCTCTTGGACTGGAAGAATCAACATTGTGAAAATGGCTATACTACCCAAAGTGATCTACAGATTCAATCCCCATCAAAATGCCAATTACATTCTTCACAGAAATAGAAGAAAAATCCTAACATTCATGTGGAACAACAAAAGACCATAAACACCAAATAAATCCTGAGCAAAAAACAATAAAGCCAGAAGCATAACACTACCTGACTTCAAATTATATTACAAAGCTATAGTAACCAAAACAGCATGGTACTGGCATAAAAATAGATACATGGACCAATAGAACAGAATAGAGAACCCAGAAATCAACCCACAGCCCCACTGCCAACTGATCTTTGACAAAGGCAACAAGAACATACACTGGGGGAAAGATTGCCTCTTCAATAAATGGTGCTGGGAAAATTGGACATCCATATGCAGAACAATGAAACTAGACCTACACCTCTTGCTATATACCAAAATCAATTCAAAATAGATTAAAGACTTAAATATAAGACCTGAAACTATAAAACTCCTGAAGGAAAACAGGGAAAACACTTCAGGAAATAGGACTGGGCAAAGACTTTATGAATATGGCCTGTGTTTCAAATAGACTTTTACCTCCAAGGGTACAGCTCACATAATATATCCTCCCCCTCTACTCAGACTTCTACTCTGCTCCACCCTCCTCTTTTTGCTTTTCTTTTGAAAGAGGTGAGGTTTTATGCACAAAGCCCTGTTTCAAGATACAGACATTCATCTTAAGGATAATGCACTCCATCCCTCCAAAAAGAATGAGGCAAAGAAACAGTTACTGTTAGAATAAGAATAGGAAGCTGATGGTACACACCATATCTGCTCCAGGCATGGGATCTGGCTTCCATTGAACTCTGACATATTTGCATTGTGACCGGCCACAGGAACCAGAAACGAAAAGCCGTGGCCTGGTCAGGATGAAGCCATGAATGGAGTGTCACATAGATCATTTACAGAAGATTAGCTCGCAATACCCCTGTAAATAAAGAAGTGTAACAAGGCTTGAGGTCAGAAAGCCTTCACCCTGGTTACCCTCTAGGGCTTCAGGTTTTGTCCCAGGCATATTTCTTGATTGTTAATTTTCTGAAATCCTGTAAAACCTCTTGTTCTGATGACATACTGATGAATTTCTCTACAGGCCACCTCCTTGGGAGTGGTTGAGAACTTCTACATATCAAAGCTGTTGAATTATACATCCCTTAAATAGAATGTTTCAATTTATCACTGAATGCCCTGAGAGTTGCCCTATTTATCTGATTTTAGTAATCTGACTTAATCTAGCTGAACAACAACAAAAAATCTGTTTGGCGCCACAAAATGCAAAGGAACCTGCTTCCCTTTCTAACTACAAAGCTTATTGCTTAATTGTACAAATATTTGTGGGTTTGGCAAAGGTGAATACTAATTTGTTGTTTTAGTGTAAAGCTGGAAAGGTTAGGAGAGTGCTAAGAAAATAGGACCTGAAAGTATGTGATGTGCTAAATTCTTAGGAGAAGCTGAGGTTCTGCAGACAGGACTCTACAAGTAGAAGCTTGCAGAAAATCTGAAAGGAAATGTTTTTGGTGGTTATTGGGTACACAGAAGAGGCAACAAGAAAAACAGGCAAGAACCTGCCATTGGGGTAAAAAGGAATTTTTTTTCCTATATGTAGATGTGCCTTCATTTGGTTGCTCACTGCATTTGATTTTTACTTTAGAAATTGGTTCAGGGAGGGAACGATTTAAGGAGTCGTAATGCTTCAGCCTGGAAATTGGAATACTCAACAATGAGAAGCAATCAAATTGTTAAAAATTGCAAATATGCCTTTTTTTAATGCATTTCTAAAATAGATGTAATGTCCTGTTAGGAAGATGAATTAGTTAGTGACTATGATTCATTTAGAGACCCTCAGATAAAAGTTTTTTTGCTCTACTAGATTTATTTGTCTGAGTTAAATGTTCTGTGGTCTAAGGCAGTGCTTCTCAAACTTCAATGTCCATATGAATCAGGGCAGTGGGAACAGGGTTCTAGTTAAAATGAGGATTCTGATTCAGCAGGATCAGAACATAGCTCAAGAGCCTGCATTTCTCATGCTCCCAGTGAGTTCAATGCTGCTGGACCACACTTTGAACAAAGGTCTAGAGTCCCTGACTCAAAACTGGCTGAACATTGGAATCATGTGGCGATCACTATAAAAAATCCCCAAATATTCCAATTTAATAAGCCTGGCATCTGTCCTGGGCATTGGGATTTTTTAGGTACTCTCCCCGTTGAGTCTAATGTGCAGCCAGGTGCAAGAACCATAGTGGTCTAAGAGGCCGTAGCCAGGCCCACTCCAGAAGATTGTTGTGGCAATTAAATGAGATGATGCAGAAAAGTACTCAGCTCAGCTCCCATTACACATTACTCAATACAGGCAGCTTTTTCTGTGACAGGAGATAACTCCCAAGGTGCAGACCAGACCAGGCCACAGAATATCAGGCTTGGTAGATGTCAAGGTGAACAATAGGGCAGGGGAACTTTGGCCCATATTAGCTGCATAGCAGGTATCTCTATGTGAGGAGAACAAGAAAGGAGGAGATGGGACAGCTGTGAAGCTATGTGACATGGCCTCTGAGGATTCTTGGAACTTAAGAAGTTACCTTAGAAGGGTGGCTCACACACACTAATGAAAACAATAGGGTGGTCCCTCAAAAAATTAAAAATACAATCACCATATGTTGCAGCAATTCCACTTCTGGGGAAATACCCAGAAGTATATTACAGCAGGGTCTCAAAGAGATATTTGTACACCCATGGTCACAGCAGCATTATTCACAATAGCCAAGAGGTGGAAGTAACCCAAGTATCCATCAACAGATGAATGGATAGACAAAATGCGGTATATACACACAGTGGAATATTATTTGTTGGCCTTAAATGCTGGTACATGCTACAACATGTATTAACTTTGAGGACATCGTGCTTAGTGAAATAAGCCAGTCACAAAAGGACAAATACTGTATGGTTTAACTTATATGAGGTACCTAGAGTAGTCAAATTCATAGAGACAGAAAACAGAATGGTGGTTGCAAGTGGCTGTGGGGAGGAGGAAATGGGAAGTTCTCAAGAACTTCTCTTACAGAGAATCAGTTTTGCAAGATGAAGAAAGTTCTGGAGACTCTTTCCACAACAATGTGAACATCCTTAAAACTAAACTGTACACAAAAAATGGTTAAAATAGTAAATTTTGTTATGCATATTTTACCACAATTTTAGAAAATAGTAATGAAGAGGCAGTCTTTTCCCCAATGTATGTTCTTGTTGCCTTTGTCAAAGATCAGTCAGCTGTAGTATGTGGATTGACTTCTGGGATTTTTATTCCATTCCATTGGTCTGAGTATCTGTTTTATGCCAGTACCATGCTGTTTTGGTTACTACAGCTTTATAATATAATTTGAAATCAGATAGTGTTATGCTTCCAACTTTATTTATTTGCTCAGGATTGTTTGGGCTATTCAGGGTTTTTTGTTGTTTCATATGAATGTTAGGATTGTTTTTTCTATTTTTCTGAGCTCCTAAAAGCACCAGAGATCTGAACATCAAGAAAATGGAAATGTAGATGGACTAGTCAAGAGAGCAGATAATTTTGAAGCCCACTAGGGGGAAGCCACAGTGGACATTCATAATCATGGAGCACTGGGAGCTTAAGAAAATGGAAAGATTGAGGAGCATTGAGGGACCAAGGATAATTCTCTATTTACAGGAGAATTCATCATTCACAGGAGCGTTTTGAGATGACCCTTGAAGGAAACATTCAGAAATGAAAAGAGGTCCTTCCTGACATAAACCAAGATGGAGGCAAGACTGAGTGGACAGTAAAGGGGATGGTCTGTCGCAGAAGGGGATCCATGTTGGGAGGAAGTGAGATTGGGAACCTCTTGGATGAGATGAGATTCATGGACTAGCTGATGAATCAATGGATAGTAAAACAAGAGGTGGTGGTGAGCTACTGCATGTTTTAGACCAGAAAAGTAATGTATCTAGGACATAACATGAAGGACAATAAAAGGGAGAAGCAAGACAAAAGATTTCTGTCATGAGCTCAGATGCTGATGTCATTCAGTGGAGTAGTCTTGGTGCAAAGGAGAGAACCCGAGGAAATATGCCAAAAGGTGAATACGCAGGATTTGGGGATAAATTTTAGCCTCAGGGACTTAAGAAAGGTCTTTAAACAAATGGGTAAAAATTTGGGAGAGGAGATGAGTTCAGTTCAAGATTGTGATAAATATGGACTCATATTAGTTACAGTTCAACATAGACTCCCTGATTTTAAGATAAGCCACCATTTTTTATTGTTTTAAACACTGTAGAATTAAATTATAATGATACCAGCCAATATGCATGCAATACTTTTTAAATCTCCAAACTCTGTTGGGTATTATTACTTCACTGAGTTACTGGAGTTGGAATTTGAATCTATAACTTCTGGCTTTGTCCAGGGTTCATGTTGACTTCCTCCCTGCTTGCTGGGCTCCTCTTCCCAATGATGGGAGGGTATAAAATGGCCAAATTAATCTGAAAAAATAGTTTCAGCCATGGGTGAGGAGAAGGGGGTATTTGTCTACAAAAATGTTGGCAGCACTTATTGAACCTCTTTAAGTTACTAAACAGTTGGCAGCTATTTTTCCTATGAGTTAAATTTTCTCAGAATTGTAACCATCATGTGATAGAGTAGGCATCTTTGTGATCTTCTCTACCCTTTCTGTTTTAGTACTCTGTCTTCAAAATAACACAGAATATTGGTCAATCCCTACAGTGAATAATGAAATTACCCTAGGACAAAAGGTCTTGGTCAATGTGCTGGCAAATAACTAAGCTAGTATTAGAGTGATACATCAACTGACCCTGCCCAGGTCAAGCACATGGTAATACATGGTGAAATGCTATCAGTTTCTTTCTATTTTTTTTAAACAGCTTTATTGAAGTATAATTTGCGTGTCATAAAGTTCTAGTTTTAAATATACAGTATAAAACTGATTTTTATTAAATTTTATGGAGTGGTGCAACCATCCCACATTCTAGTTTTAGAACATTTCCATCACCCCAAAAAGTTTTCTCATGCCCATTTCAAGTTAATCCCTGCTTTGACCCCCAGCCCTAGGCAACCACTGATCTGCTTTTTGTCTGTATCAATTTACCTCTTCTAGATATTTTCTATAAATGGAATCAAACAATATATAATCTTTTGTGTCTGACTTTTTTCACTTAGCATGTTTTTTGAGGTCCATCCATGTTGTAGCAAGTATCAGTACTTTATTTCTAATTATTGCTGAATAACAGTCCACTGTATAGATATACCATTTTTTTTTATTGAAACATAGTTGACTGTACATATCTGTGGGGTACAGAATTGAATATCAGTACCTATGTGCAATATGTGATGCTCAAATCAGGATAATTAGTATATTCAACATTACATAATGCAATCAATTTTTGTGCCCCATTATCAATTCCTCTCTTACCCCCCTCCTCCTTCCCATCCTACTTTCCCATGTCTGGAAATTTAAATTCTGTTTTCTTTTTTAGAAAGTTCAACTTATTATTGCGATCGTTGTATCTTTCTTTCTTTTTTATTTATTTGTGCATTTTTGTAACTCCCACTTATGAGTGAGGACGTGGTATTTTTCCCTCTGTGCTTGGCTTATTTCACTCAACATAATTTTCTCCAAGTTCTCCCATGTTGCTGCAAATGGCAGAATTTCCTTCTTTTTTATGGCTGAATAGCATTCTATTGTGTAAATATTCCACATTTTCCTTATCCAGTCATTCAGACGATGAACATTTAGGTTGGTTCCCACTCTTTGCTATTGTTATTTGAACTTCGATAAACATGGGGGTGCAGGTATCCCTTCAACATGATGACTTCCATTCCTTTGGGTATATACCCAGCAGTACAATTGCTGGATCTTATGGAAGTTATATCTGTAGTTGTTTGAGGAAACTCCATACCATTTTCCATAATGGCTACACTAATTTATAGTCCCACCAACAATTTCTTTCTCCACATCCTCACCAGCATTTGTTATACTGTTTTTTTGATAAAAGCTAGTCTAACTGGGGTGAAAAGATATCTTAATGTGGTTTTGATTTACATTTCCCTGATGGTGAGTGATGTTGAGCATTTTTTCTTGTGTCTGTTGGCCATTTGCATAGCTTCCTCTGAAAAATGCCTATTCAGCACCTTTGCCCATTTTTTAAGCAGGTTGTTTGTTTTTTTACTGTGTAGTTGTTTGAGTTCCTTGTATATTCTGGGTATTAATCCTTTATCAGATCCATAGCTTGCAACTATTTTCTCCCACTCTGTAGGTTGTCTTTTTGCTCTGTTGATTGCTACTTTTGCTATGCAGAAGGTCTTTAGTTTTATATAATCCCATTTATTTATTTTTTTCTTTTGCTGACTGTGTTTTTGGGGTCATATTCATAAAGTCTTTGTCATTCCTTCACTATTAGTCTGTGTGTGTCTTTACAGGTAAGGTAAGTCTCTTGTAGACAGCATATAGTTGGGTCTAGCTTTTTAATCCAATCAGGCAGTCTGTGTCTTTTGACTGGAAAATTTAATCCATTTGCATTTAGGGTTTATTGAAATGTCTCATGTTACTCCCAGCATTTTATTGATTTTCATTTGGAAGTTTTTAATGTCTTCTGTTTCTTTCTTTCCCTTTTGTTGTTTGTCTTTGGCGTTTGTTGGTTTTTTGAGGTGGCAAGACACAGTTTCTTTTTCTTTCTTGTTTGCATTATTGTTCTACGAGTGGGTTTTGTTCTTTCTTTTGTATTCATGGTAGTGATTATCATTTTTTTGCATTCCAGCTGCAGGACACCCTTGAGGACTTCTTGCAGGGCTGATAGCATGGTGGTGAACTCCTGCAATTTTTGTTAATCTGGGAAATATACTATTTCTCCTTCACTTCTGAAGGATAGCCTTGCTGGGTATAATACTCTTGGCTGGCCTCTTTTTTGTTTTTCTTTTAGTATTTTGAGTATATCTTCCCATTCTTTTCTGGCTTGTAGAGTTTCTGTTGAGAAGTCTGCTGTTGCTCTGATAGAGACTCCCTTTTAGATAACTTGATGCTTTTCTTTTGCTGTTTTTAGGATTCTTTCTTTGTCTTATAGTTTTGTCAGTTTGACTATAATGTGTCTCTGAGAGGACTTTTTTGGATTGAATCTATTTGGGGATCTTTGAGCTTCCTGAAACTGAAGGTCCATGTCTCTCCCTATACCTGGGAAGTTTTCTGCTATTATTTCATTGAACATGTTTTCAATGTCTTTTCCTTTCTCCTCTCCCCCTGGAACACCCATAATATGTATGTTTGTGTGTATTTTATTTATTTATCTATTTTTTGGTCTGCCTGAGTTGTTTTGAAAAGACTGTCTTCAAGATCAGAAATTCTTTCTTTTGCTTAAGCTCTCCGTTGTGTTTTTTATTTCATTGATTGACTCCTTCAGTTCCAAGAGATATGCTACGTTCTTTTAAAGTATTAATCTCTTTGTAAATTTCCTCCTTCATATCCTGAATTGTTTTGCTTATTTCGTTGTGTCATCTAACTGCATCTTCTTGTATCTCATTGAGTTTTCTTAAGATCGTTACTTGGAATTTCTTTTCAGTTGTTTCAAGGGTTTCTTGCTCTGTGGAGTCTGGTACTTAAGAGTTATTGTATTTCTTTAGTGGTGTCATATTTTCTTGGTTTTTTATTTTTGTATTTCTAGTGTCTCTGCATTGATGTCTGATCATCTGGTATAGCAGTTGCTCATTCTATTACTCTGAATTGGGCTTTGAGGAGAGAGACTTCCTCCTGTAGATGTGCTTTATATTGACTATTTTAAGATTGGTTCCAGGTAGACACACGAGTGTAGTCTCCATGTGGATACATCAGCCATAGTCAATGTTGGAGTTGCGTGTGAGTACCTCCATAGCTTAGACACTGTTAGTGATTCCTTGCTGATGTTGCTGGCACTCTTTCCCCAGGTTCCACTGGTGACTCTTCTTTGTCAATGTAACAGAGTGGTCAGTGGGCCTCCTGTATGGTGGTGGTAGCTGCTGCTGTTGTGACAAGCCATCCTTGCAGTGGAAGTGGCTGTGGTGTACCATCTGTGTGGCAGCAATGTCTGCCACAGTAGTAGGGGCTGCCCATGGCTGCTGAGGTCCCTGGACATCCTTCCTGCCTAGTACCAGTCTGGCAGGGGGAAGCTGCTGCAGCTCAGGTCCCTGGACATCCTTCCTTCCTGCTCCCAGTCTGGTGGGGGGCTGCCAACAGCCAATACATCATAATTTGTTATCCTTCATCAGTTGATAAACTTTTTGGTTGTTTCCAGTTTTTGATTATTATGAATAATGCTGCTATGAACATTTGCGTACATGTCTTTGTGCAGACATACATTTTATCTATCATATATTCCTAGAAGTGGAATTGCTGAGTGGAATGAGAAGTTTAATTTTTTAAGAAAATGCCAACAGCTGTACCATTTTATATTCCACCAGCAATGCATGAAGATTCCAGTTTCTCCACACACATCCTTTCCAACATTTGGTAATGTCTGAATTTTTAATTAGGGCCAATTTAATGGGTATATAGTAACATCTCATTGTGATTTTTTTTTTTTTGGCAGTTGACTGGTATGGGGATCTGAACCCATGATCTCTGTGTTATAAGGCTATGCTCTAACCAGTTGAACTAACAGGGCAGCCCTTACCTCATTGTGATTTTAATTTGCATCTCTCTAATCACTGATGATATTGAACATTTTTTATGTGCTTATTAGCCATTCGTATTTCTTTTTTTGGTGAAATATCTTTCAAATCTTTTGCCCATTTTATAATCGTGTTATTTTTCTTACAAGTTGTAATACTTCTTTATATTTTTTGCATAAATCTTTTTATCAGATATATGATTTGCAAATATTTTCTCCTAGTGTGTGACTTGTCATTGTCTTAGCAGTGTCTTTTGAAGCACAGAAGTTTTTAAGTTTAATAAAGTTCAGTTATCAGTATTTTCCTTTAAGATTCATGCTTTGATATAGTTGCTAAGAACTCCTTGCCCAACCCATGATCACAAGGATTTTCACCTATATTTTCTTCTAGAACTCTTGTTGTTTTCACTGTTACACTTAACTCTTCAATTTCTTCTTACAAGAGCTACATAAGAAACATAGGAGCAAAGCTGTGTTTATTGGGGTTACACAAAATTTAATGTCCTTTTTATTTCCAGTGTGTTCTGGAGGTCAAGCAGAAAAGAATCCCTGAAATTTGAGTCCTAGGAATCTGGTTTTTCTGTGTGACTTTGGTGTAAGTGTGGAGGAGGAGAGGACAGGGCTGGGATATGCTGCAAACATGTCCTTTTCCAGGTCAGCCAATCAGAATGTGCTAGATGCAAAAGCAAATAGAACTGGCCATCTGGTTTCAGCCTAAAAATGAAAAGCAACTATTTAAATCTGCTTTCTATATGCTCTCAGCATTACTTAGTACATCCGCACGCTCAATAAATAAAAATCAATTATAAATTCCATCTCTTCTTACAAGTCTATGTTCGTAGATTACAGGACTGGTTTTGGCACAGACAGAGGGAAATGGGAGGACAAGGTGATGAACTAGGATAAGCTAGATTTAAGAGGCAAAGTCATTCTGAGTTGCCAGGGAAACCGAGGATTTTGTATGAGACCTAGTACAAGATAGACAATTTCAGGAATGTAGGAATCTTCTAAAATACTTTACACTATGCTGTACCCATTAGACTCCCAGCTTTTCTCAAACTAAAGTTTTAATATTCCTCCCAATTATAAGAGGAACATTCATAAGCAACTACCATAGGGCTAAAAAATAACACCTTAACAAAAGCTAAATGAATTGTTATGATGATGGGAATGATAAAGGAAGGGTAATGTGTTAGATGACGGCTCTGTGCAAATGCCAGATTGAGCAGGAAAGAAAGGATTTGCCCATTTAGGCTAAGAGGGACTGCTGTGGATGTCTAGCTTCTTTTCAGAGCAGCCTGTCTTCTCTTCAGAGAGCAGAGCCAAGTCAATGCAGGACTAAGAACTGATATCATGAATTAATGTTTTAAAATTAATTTTAATTACAAAATAGTGTATTAATACATAATCCTTCAAAAAAACCCACAAAGCTTATTGCAAATAAAAGTAAAAGTGCCCTTTGTTCCACTGCACAATCTCCAGAGCTGCCCCCTTTCCTCTTCAGAGATAACCTTGATTAAGCGTTTATTGTGGCACCTTCTAGAATTTTTACCACATTTACATGCATACACAAGTCCCGTGAAGTATGTAAGTATGTGGAGTTTTCTTACATAGACGGTGTTAGATCATATGACTCATTCTGCAACTTGTTTTTGTCATTCATTAATACTTCTTAAAAATCTTTCCACACCAGGATGTGGAGACCACTCCATTGTAGTGTTGTAGATGTGGTACCTTGAAATGGTTAAGAATTTATCTGGTGCAGCTAGAATACACGAGTTTACATTTCATCTCTGTCTCAGCTCAGTGACCTTGAGTAAGTTACTTAACCTTTCCCTGCCTCAGTTTCTGCATCTCTAAAACTGGGATAAGGACAGAACCTACGTCATGGAGTTCTCGTGCATGTTAAAGAGTTAACACATGAAAATCACTTATAACAGGTTTTGTTACATTATAAGTAGCTGAGAAATGTTATCTATTGTTATTCATTTTGGGACTATGTGGCCTACACTATAGTCCGTTTCCCTACTCACTCACACTTACATTGTCAACAATTTTTTGCTATTATTAATAAGGAATACTTCAATAAATGTTCTAAACATGCTTCCTTATGCAAAAGTGGAATTCCACAGACATAGAGACTACACACGTTAGATGTAGCAGTAATGCCAAATTGACCTCTAACCTGTCTTCCTGTCCATAAATGAGATCACCCGTTTCTCCACACTTGAGCCATCAGTTAATGTTTTAAATGTTCATTTCTCTAAAAACATGAGAAATGGTCTTGCTTTAGTGTTTTAGTTTGAATTTCTCAAATTATTAATGGAAACAAAAATATGTTCATGTGTTTATTAGTCATTGAGGTTTCCTTCTAGGTGAATTTATTCCTCATAACCTTTGGCCAGTTTTCGTTTGATTGTACATTTTATATATTCTGCATGCTAATACTTGGTTTGTTATATACTCTGCAAATATTTGCCCCCCAGACAAGGTATTAATTTATTAAAGTACTCCGAGGAAAGCCCAGCCCATCCTCAAGAAGTCCTGTAATCAGGAGAAATAAACCACGCAGAGACCACCACAGCCATGCTCAGACCACAGCTCTAAAAGGTTGAAAGATGACACGGATAAGCTTAGGGTTGTGAATACAGCAAGGAAAATAACTTGTCCACTGTTTAGCTCCACTGGTTCAGACATGAATGGTTCTGAGAATGTCTGAATTTTGTTAATTTAATCATTTTTATGCCCTGATCTGTGGCTACCCCTGAAATATGGTTCCAGGCAAGAAGGTGCCGTGCAAGCCCCTGGGAAGAAGCACAACAGATGTGAGAAATGGGAGAATAAGAACAAACCGTCATGAAACTCCTCTGGGTCCTTGCTGGTCGATGTAGCAGCAGCAGCACCACTAGGAACTAGCTAGAAATGCAGAATCACAGCGCCCAACTCAGCCTGACTAATCAAAATCTGAATTTTAGCAAGATCCCGAGGGGAGCTGTGTGCACATTAGAGTTCGTAGAGCTCTGGGCCTATCTAAACAGGCCAGAACTATCTGCCTGGTGGACCCAGAATTTCATTCACCATCTGTTATGAGTTGAATCATGTCCCCCCCAAATTCATATGTTGAAGTCCTAACCCCCAGTATATTAAAGTGTCCCCTTATTTGGAAATAAGGTCATTGAGGATGTTACTAGTTAAGATGTGGAAGGGTGGGTCCCTAATCCAATATGACTCGAGTCTATATAAAAAGGGGATATTTGGACATAGGCACTCACACAGAGAGAACTACATGCGAAGATGAAGGCAGAGATTGGGGGTGATGCAGCAGAAGCCTAGGAATGCCCAAAACTGCCAGCAGCCACCAGAAGCTAGATACCCCTTCACAACCCAAGGAGGAGCCCACCCTGCTGACACATTGATCTCAGATTTGAAGCCTCCAGAACTGTGAGACAACACAATTCTGTCATTTAAGCCACCCAGCCCTCACAAGCTAATACACCATCCCTTAGGTTTCCCATGATGGAGGGGCAGGGCATGCAGTGGCCTAGAAAAGACCTCCTTCGGTGTATCTCTTGGATAATGAAAAAATTGAGGGGGAATAAATAGAGCCGAAGATGCCACCTCCCTCCCAGGCAGTCACGGTCCCTGCAGCAGCGCCTGCTGCACGTTCTTCACTTTTCTCGGGGTCAAGGCTTTCCGCAGTTGGCTCTCTGACAGTGCACCCACCGCAGAGCACGTGCAGCTTGCCCTGCCTGTAAATAGAAGAAGGAGGCAGCTAGGGAAGGAGGGGACAGGCTGGCTGACGAACAAACCCAATGATCCTTGCTCATGCATTTCTACTCAAGTGTTTTTTTTTTTCTTTTTTTTTCTTTTTTTTTTGGTCTTTTGTCTTTTTCCGTGTCCGGCAACGGATCGCAACCCTCAGTGTTGCCCCCGAACCGGACCGGGGACCGGCAACGGGATCGCAACCCTCGGTGTTGCGCCTCGCTCAGCCAGTGAGCGGGAACTGGTCTGCACGTGGGATCCGAACCCTCGGGTGGGAGCGCCACCGCGCTTCCCAAGCGGCGCACTATCCAGTGCGCCACCGGCCGGCCCTCTACTCAAGTGTTTTAACTAATGGGCTTCTTAGAGGGAGTTTGCCCGAGTGAAATAAAAAGAAAAAAAAAATGTGTTTGAAAGAATATCCATTTCTTTCTTTATCACTCATTAGTGACTCAGAGCAGTTAAGTCCACAGTTCCCCATTTACTCACAGCTGTGAAAGCAGAGTCTGTGGCCTTTATTGAATCATAAACTAGACAGATCATCATCTTCTGGATCAAGGTTAGTTACCTCCTACTCAGGCTTTTCTGAAATGGACAGTACCTGGGAAACAAGGTACATTTGCCAGTGACCGCCCTTCTCATAGATTTATCTTTGTACCTTACAATATAAAATTTTCTTTATACTAAATAGTGCTTTTAGAATGATGCCCAATTCTTTTCAGAAAGGGTTTTTTTTTTTCTAATAATAATAGCTAATGTCTATCGAGTGGTTGAATGTTCTAAGCACAGGGCACATACCTCACGCGTGGACTGTCACCCTTGATCTTCCTAACTTGTCGAGGTAGGTGATGTAACCATCTCCATCGTACAGCTGAGAACACTGAGGCACACAGGAGTTAACTCAGATGCCCACATGCAGCTGATAAGGGGTGAGGCATAATCCTGCTGGTCACCGTCAATGGAATGTACATAATAAGAGCTCTGCAAGGGAGGTTCATTTATGACATATTTTACTCCTAAAGGTCTTTTGTCACTGGCACCACATAGCAGTGGGTGGAGGGGGCAATAAACAATAGAAAGTGGAGGGAATAGAATGATGAGATTTTGCTCTGGAGATAGCCAGATGTAAAGGCTAAACCCAAGTGGAAAGATCAAATCAATTCTGTAGATTGGGCTCACCAAGCCTGATGAGCCCCCATAGAAGGAAGCGGTATAGTCTAGTGTGGGATCTCAAACCGAAACATGCATCAGAGTCCCCTGGAGGGCTTGTTAAAACGCTCCACCCCCACAGCTCCTGATTCAGTAGGTCTTGGGTCGGACCTGAGAATGTGCCTTTCTTGTAAGTTCCCAGGGGATGCTGTTGCTGCTTCTGGGGACCACACTTTGAGTACTGCTGGGCTAGTGGTTAAGAGCACAGTCTCTGAAGTTAAAGAGAGCTAAATTTAAGTCCCAGTCTGCCACTGACCAGCTGTGTGGCCTGGGGCAAGTTTTTCATCTTCTCTGTACTTCTGTTTTTTTCAGTATAAAATGGAGCCAAAGATTGTACCTTATCTCTTACATTAATTATAAGGCGTGAACAAGATAATGCATATTTTAAAACTTAGCACAAGACCTCGTCTTTATTAAGTATTCAACGAATGCCAGCCTCCATCACCACCACCACCACCACCATCATCATCACGTTTTATTCTTATACACAGGGTTTATTCTTATACCTCTCTTCTCACCTCCAACATGCCAGATCTTTTTGTGTTTCTTTGTGAAAAATGCATCTTCATAATAGGTCCTATGTCATAGGTTGGATGAGAGGATTAAATGAGTTTCTCTTTATAAAGTATGTATGTATATATGACTTATCCATAAACGGAGCTCACTATTATTACCTTTTCTTTCTGCCAACAATCATGCATTGTACTAATTGCTTTATATACATTATCTCATTTAATCCTCATAGTAACCCTGCAAGGGAGAAAATGTTATGATTGTTTTATAAATGACAAAACTAAAGCATCAGAGTTTAAGTTACTTGCTCAAGACCACTCATTGGTTAGGATTTAAATGCAGATCTTTTTGACCCAATATATATAGTCCATTTATATTATGCCACACTCCTGCCCAACTTTATAACACTTCAGAATGGATTGAGGCTTCCTGGATCGGGGATTGGGGATGCTAAGAGAAAGCAAGTTTTTGACTTAGAAATGTAGGTTTAAAAAAATAGTTTCACTTATTGGTTCATGAAATGAATCAAGGTTTGTTGTCATCATAACCCCCTTACCTTTTTAGACAATCAAGATGAATTCCAGCTTGTGAAAATTCACTGAGAAAGAAAACAGAACAGACATGAGCTGGGCTCGTACCAATTTTCCACGTCACCAGCTGAAAAGCATTCATCTTACTCCTGATTCTACACTTTGTTCCCCTGCTGGGTCACCATCTATTCACACAGCCAGACATGGGAATGTCAAGATAGTTATAATAACTTGAAACTGGCAAATGCAATGTCACAATGTCGGACTCAGATCTGCCTAAGGAAGGGGTTTTTAAGGATAATCTAGGCACCACCTTCAAATCTGCTGTTAGCTACAAGATGAAAATGATTTTTCTTTCTGTAGTTACTGAGGTAGCCCCCAAAGACGTTTATTATGTTAAACTGGTACCAAGTGTCAAGGAATGTTCATAGGTAGCTTTCAAGGTTATAGAGGAGAGACAGATATTTACAGAGGTAGGAAACACAGGCTGGACCTAGGAGTGGAATGTCTTCCAACTGATACATGTGGTTAATGTTTGCAGGAAGGAGAAGCCTCCAGCAGTACAAGATCAAATTTCTACCTACCTGGAGGCAGAAAATAATCATAAACAGGTGCTCTTGAATGTGCAACCCTTGCTGTCTGACTTCTCCACCAAATACCTCCTCAACTACCTCAGGTTTCAGTGAGGAGCAGGCAATTTTAATTTGCTCCACTTTATCTCTGGATCCCTTTAAAAATATGAAATAAAATCTTTTAGGATAACAGAACATGTGTATAGAATGTAGTTGTAGCCAGAAGTTATCCCATAGCTCTGGCCTGTGACCAGTTTGCCTGGGAGGATTTATTTTAAGCTATTCTTATCTGAATTCGTCTGGCAGCGCCAGCATGGAAGCTAATTCTCTGACAATAAGCCTGCTGGGGTGTGTTTGGGTCTCTGTTTGTTTGTTTTGATGTGTACAAAGACTGCAAAACGGAGAGCAGCATCCCACTCCTTTCTAAATGAGAGGCACAGGCTGGCACAGGGGGGAGGCTTGACGGTATCTAGGAACCTGGGTAATGAACAAACAAGCCCTTCAGGGAAAACGTAGGTAGGTACACTCTCCCCGCAGGGAGACCAGAAGCACAGCGTGTCTTGAGATGAATAGCCCTACCAGGGTTCAAAAATACCAGCCTGTCATGATCACTGGGAAGAGACATCCAAGTCTCTGTGTGGGAAATGACATGAGCTGAGATGCTGAGCTCTGAGCTACAGGGGCTTCAAGGACCCCTGGCTCAGGGTATTTCACACCATTCACACATTCAGTGAGGGGTGCCCTTGCTCACAGTCTTCTGCTGTCACCCAAGCTTAGTTGACACCATTAATGACTATTGAAGCCCCTGGCTTCAGTTTCCTTACCACCTCAGTTCCAAACTCTCCAATCTCTGCCTCGCTTCACCTCAGCCACAAATTTCAAACATCATCTCTCAAAACTGTTCCAACTGCCAGAATGTCACTCATCAAAATTCTCCCCAGCTCCTGCCACCTGCTGTTCCCTGAGCACACACCTTTTACCATTTACTACTGAGCACTACCTCCCTTCCACTCCATCACCATGGTCCTGACACAGCTTCTCTCTCAACCCAGCTGAGACTTTCTTGCTCCCTTGATAATGCCAACACCCCATTGTGTGCAAATCCTAGGAGGTCAAGACATTGATACTAATCTGATAGGGACTACCCCACAATCGTATGTGCCTTCAGCCTATGCCAACATATTTGTGTTGCTCCCAAATTGACTGACAGATTCCCCATGGTACTTGTTCCAAACCTTTAGTCTCTCTCTAAGATAGTTTCACTCCAATCTCTGGCTCTACATTTGGGAGAAATACCCTGACTGGTAAGTTTACCCAGAATACTGAGAGCATACAATATAAGAATCTTCAGTTTCTCTCCTCTTCCCCTCAAAAATCTCTCTACCTTCAGCTTCCCTTTGCCCTTATTTCAGAGGAAGAGATATTTCTCTTTTCTGCCAGGACTCATTCAACCTTATCCAATAACTGGATCTTGTTCCTTCTAACTTCAGTTATTCTCTCTCATCTTCCATCCCTCTTTCCATTAGCTCCAATTCTTCTTGCCAGCATGTAGGCTCAGATCTTCCCTGCATTTAAAAGTAAAACCTTCCCTTGATCGTACAACCATCTTAAATTGCCATCTTACTCTGGTCTTTTTTTAACAACCACATTTATTGAAGAGGTATCTCAACACATAATGCTCCATGACATTTTTTATTTTATTTTATTGTTTTGCATCTGGATTCTGTTTCTCTTCCAACCAAAACTGTTTGTTCAAAGATTGCCAGTGAAAATGGCAAACTCAATGACCACTACTCCCTTGGTTTCCGTGACCCTCCACCATCTTGGTTCTTCTGTCTTTTTAACTGGTTTCTCTTCTATATTCAAACTTTTAATATAGTTTTACCCAAGGTTTTGCCCTTGGTGCCTCTCCCTCTCTGTCAGCAATCTTTCCTGCTTTCCAGGCTCCAGATGCTATCACCATACACAGAACTCTTCAGACAAGCTCTAACCTCTCTTCCAGGTTCCACTCTATAAATCCAACTGTTAACTGGGTCTTAGATAAATAATACTAGTAATAATAGTAGTCACAATTTATTCAGTCCCTACTATGATTCAGACACAGTACTATGCTGTTTATTTAAATTATCTTACTTAATTTCTTCCCCAATTCTATAAGCAGATACTATTGCATACTCTACAGATAAGAACATCAAGGCTCAGGAAGATTAAATAATTTGCTCAAGATTATATATTTGGCACAAGACTGGTATTCAAACACTGACCCTAGAGCCCTTAGCACTGGGCTATAGGTTAGAGGATCTGAAACCTAGTCCTGGCTTTGACACTAAGTAAGTCTGTATTTTGAATGCATAATTCAGCCTTACGGGGCCATTGTTCATCTTATCTATGAGGGTAAACATCTCACCAGTGTCACCCAACTCTAAATTTCCATGTTTCTATAATTCTAAGATTGCGACATATCTCTTTGGCACCTCAAATACAAAAAGATTAAAAACAGTTACATGATCATAGGTGTTAAACCCTATTGTACTGCATTTGGGCTTAATCATTTCAAAATTACTGCCAAGTGCCCCTAACAAGGGTTTTGTCCCTTGATTGGTGTAGGCTGTGCTGTCCCAAGACCATTATCGCAATAGAAATAGAAAGAAAATCCAGTTGTCATTTCGTATGAGATAATTACTTCACCAACCATCTGCAAATAGTGAGTTTGGAGCAGATTAAATGAGGTCTTTGAAGGTGTTATTAGAGCCTTATAAAAAGACATTTTAAAAATCTGTGGTTTTTGAAATTTTACCTTCAGTTTGGTCTTTGAGATGTCCTGGAAGACAAAATGACCATAAAAAATACATAAAATCATCCAGAACAAATCACTTCACAACCAATTAAGACCTACTAAATCAAATGTCTATGATTTTTAGTGGCTTTTATTTTTTCTCTTTACAAAAGTAATACAAACTTAATATAAAAAGAATAGAAGCTACAGATAGAAAAAAGAAAAAAAAATCATCCATAAATCTACATCACAGGGACATCCACTATTAACATTTTTACATATAATTTTCTAGTCTTCTGTTCCGTCTATACATGCTCTAAGAAAAAGTGGGATCCTACTCTAATTACTGTTTTGACTTGTACTTTTAATTTTTAAATATATCTTAAATATCTTTCTATGGTATCATGCTATTTTTTTTCTTCAGCCTCTTTCTTAAATGGATGCACAACAATCTGGAGTCAGAATGTACCATAATGTATTTAACATTGTATCTAACATTAGCTGTTTAGGTTATTTCTAAATTTTTACTTTTCTAAACAATGTTCATTGAATAGCCACATAACTAAGCATTTGCATAAATTCTTGAATATTTTCAATAAATTCCTAAATATGGAATTGGAAAGTCAAAAGGTTGAAAGTTTTAAAAATGTTTGATGTCATTATTACCAAACTGTTTCCAAAAAGGTTGCACTAATTCATTGTCCACCACTAGTACAGGAGCTTCTCTGCTTCCTTCCGTTTTCACGTAATTTATATGATTAATTACTTCCATTTTTGCCTAATTGGGGATGTTTTAATTTTTATTAAATAAAATTTATATCAAATATTGTGTCCAAAATTATACCACAATACTTTTAAAAAATTTATTCTCCATAACAAGAAAAACAGTTCAGAAAAGGAGAAAGAAAAAAAAAAGGTCAGCAAAACTGTTATGGATACGAGTAAAATTTATTTCTTGAAGTAGCTGATACAAAACAATATGCCAGGACTGACTGTATAAAATCAAAAGAAGGAATAGACCAAAACAATCAAACAAAACAAAAAACCAAAAATCCAGATGAAATAAATTTTTTTAAAAATTAGCTTATCACTGGAGAAACAATTACTCTTTGGGAAAAATATTTCCTTGTGATTCAATGTGAAATAGATTCCTTAGAAATAGGAAAGCAATCACATTATACTTAGTAGTAGTTCATGGCGAGAGGTCTTAACACAGGATGTAAGAACTGGTCCACACATACTACTAGAGTAAAGTGTTTCTTAAATTGTTACAAGGATTAAGCAAACAAACTTGCTGTGTCCAAAGAAAACTAAGATTCATAACTGGAAAATTATCCAACAGCCCAGTCAGTAGAATGATCAACTCATCTATCATTTAGTCCTAAACAGCCAAAATGTTTATCCCTTGATAATCTCAGCCCTCACTAAATAGGAGGCAGAACAGTGAGGTTTGAAAGTTTTCTAAGACTCGGGTTTTAATCTTAATGCTGTCACTTCCTACCCATGTAACCCCTATTGGGTAACTTGTGCAGAGCCTCAGTTTCCACTTGGTGAAACAGTGATAGAACTACTATCTTGCTTACCTCATGGAGTTGTCATAAAGCCCAAATAGGATGATAAATGTGGGGAAAAAAGATCTTTGTAAACAGTTAAGATTGAGAACTATAAAGTTAAGTATAGTGGGATATTGAAATCCATAAATTTCATATGACTAACAAAAAAAACTATAAGATTTACCAAGTCCATAATGTAGTCACCTTTTAAATCTCAAACTCTGGAAGGGCTGTAGGTCAATTTTTCCAAAATCTTTTAATAACTATCAAGATCAAACAAACTTATGTCTTCCAGTTATCTGGAAAGTCTGACTTTCTTACTCTTGCCTTGGCAAACCCATATTACAATTTGAAAAATGTGTTGTCTCCAAACCATCCAACTCCATCCCCAGAACATATTATCTCCTACATTCTGCAGGTGCTTGGCCTAAAACGCTAGAGTCCTTTGATGTTTGTCACTTCCAACTCCTCCCACTCTATCAAATTAACTAAAAAAAAATATAAACCAAAACCCTTTTATGAAATTATATGTAAAGTTATTAAAACTGCTTTATGAAAGCTATAAAATTAGCCCTCAAAACTCAAAGTTGGAATAAAGTTATAACCTAAGTAGGCAGAAAGGTATCTTGATGTGCTATACAAGGGTCCTTCAAAAAGTCTGTGGAAGAATAGAATTACAAGATAATATGAATCTTCGCATGAACTTTTTGGAGTATCATATTTTTATCCTGAATGATAATTTGCTATAGAATTTGTTTACTATTTTGCAAAATACAAAAATAGCTTCTAACATGAGTTTTCTTCTTTTGCATGCAAATTAAATACTTGCTGTTGGTATTACACATTGGTACGTTGAAATGAGCTAGCTCTTTCTCGTTAGTTGGAGGATTTTCCTGTTCCAGAATCAAGACTCAAATATCAGGTCTCCTGCTCACCTCGAAAACTCTAACAGCACATCAGAAGGGCTATCCTCTATAACTTCTCAGTAATTGATTCCTCTTTGTTGAATGGCTACACTATCAAAATACTCTCTGACTCTTTGGTCTAAGGAGGTTGTTTCACGTAAGACAAGAAAGAAGCCTGACTTATGCCTTTATCCAGTGTTTACTGTGTCCCAGTTATTATTATATGCACTGGAATATGGTGTTGCCCAAACAGACAGTGTTCTTGCTCTCATGGCCCTTGCATTCTAGTGAAGAATGACTTATCATAAACAAGTAAATCAGTACCTGTAAAATGTCACAAAGTGATGTATACTGTGATGGTTAAATTTTATGTGTCAACTTGACTAGGCAATGGTGCCCAGTTGTTCGGTCAAACACTAGTCTAGATATTGATATGAAGGTATCCTGTAGATATGATTAACATCTATAATCAGTTGCTTTTAAATAAAGGAAATTACCTAGATAAGGTGGGTGGGCCTTATCCAATCAATTGAAGGTGTGAAGAACAAAAACTGAGGTTTCTCCAGTAAAGAAGGAATTCTGCCTCAGGACTATAACATAGAAATGCTGCCTGAGTCTCCAGCCTGCCAGCCTGCCCTACGAATTGCAAATTTGTCAACCCCCTCAATTGCATAAGCTGATTTCTTAAAATAAGTCTACATACTCATCTGTAGACGTATCCTATTGATTCTTCACTCTGGAGAACCCTGACTGATGCAAGTGCTAGGAAGGAAATGAAGCAGGTGAAATGTGGAGACGATGTTGGAATGGGAGGGCGCACAGTTTGGAAAGGTTGTCAAGGGAGGGTTCCCTGGGGAAATGACATTTCAACAGAAGACTGAATCAAGTGACAGAGTGAGCCAGGCTAAGAAACAGAGATAAGACATCCAGCCTAAGGGAACAGCAAGTGTGATGGTGCTGAGGTGGAACTGATCTCAGCGTTTGTGAAAAACAAGAAAGTGAGATTGGGCAGAGCATAGTAAACGGAGAGAGGAGTGATACACAATGAGTTTCGGGACATGGGCAGAGCAAAGTCTTGCAGGGTCTTGTAGGTATAAGTGTGATTAGCAACCACTGGAGGGTTTTGAGCAGGGAAGCGATATAATCCGATGTACAATATGAAATAATTGCCACTCCAGCTGCTATGTGTGGAGAATGAACTAACAGTGAGCAATGGTAGAGCAGAGAGACCAGTTCGGAGACCTCTCAAGTCAGCTATGTGAGGACGGTAGCTTGGATGAGGGTGGAAGAAATGGAAGTATTGATAAGTGTTCATATTTGGTATGCATTTTAAAGATAGAGCTGGTATCGCCTCATGCTTCCCCACCTCTGTAATGGGGTGTGTGGTAAATAAGAGAATCAAGAATGAGACCCAAGTGTGCAGCCTACACATCTGAGCAAAAATGATGTCATTAAAGAGAGGGGAAGCCTAAGATTGAGAGAGTTTTAGAGTGATAGAGAGATCGAGAATTCTGTTTCGGACATGACGCATTTGAGAGACCTATTAGACATCTAAGTGGAGGTGTTATGTGGCCAATTGTCTATCCTGAAGAACTGCCCAACTCGAAATATTTCTTTGAGCTGAAATCATGCAAATCTATTCTGCATTCTGGACATCAGTCATGTATCAGTGATCAGCAAGTTGGTGTACTGTCCATTGATTGCTCTCCATAGTTTCAGTCTAATAGTATGTTTGTTTAAAGATGGCTGCTCTCCTTATTAGCTGTTCAAACATTGAAATAGGTAGTTTAGGAAAAGGAATACATTATAATTACTTTTCCCATGGCCAACTTTAAGGGTTTTTCACATATCCTTTTGATGTGATAAAAGCTCTTGACAAGTGCAATTATTAAACAAACAGTTATTAGGTAGAAAGAGAAGAGGCAATATCTATTCATGTATTAATCATTGATAGATATACATAATGTATATATCTATCCCTAAGCAGCTGATTCTACAATCCCCATAAAGAGATATTAGTCCTAAATTTTAGGGGAATGTGATTATAATGGATCCAAAAGAAGAAATACTGCTAAGGTATAATCCAAATGTTAGTTTCGGCCATAAGCTGGACCCAACTTCACTTGAGCTCCTTTACAAGTATTGGTCCCTCAAAATTTCCAGTAAAGCAATCTGTCTACCTAATTGACAGAGCTTGGAGAAAAAGTTGAGCTTTAATCCAAAAAATCACCATAAATTGTCCTTTACATGTTCTTAAGAAACAGGGCCTGTATCATGCCTTTCTATTTCTTTCATGTCTGCTCTGGACAAAGGACCATCATCTGAGCTTGTTATATGAAATCCAGCCAATTCCATCATACTTTGCAGGAGTCCAGATCTCTCTCACTGCCGATGCCTTTGGAGCCACAAAGTGATAGTCAGCCCGGCTGTTATGGATGCCCAACACATGGCAGACCTGAAAATAAATGTTACGAAAAAGGCCACAGGGCCATAATAGAGTTGTTATTAGAGCCGAATTGAGTACTGCAAAATGACTGAACATTCACTATCCAGAGAGGACCAGAAATTTCAGAGACTGTTTGGGAGTAGATGACTGATGGAGCTGGCTGGTTCCAACTTCCATTTCTGCAACTCACACACAGAAGCTGAAAAAGCAGAATATATTCAAATGCTGTTTTCTAAAACAAAACTCCAAACGAACTATGAGTAGGGCTAGTTTCCAATCAGCAAAGGATGAAGAAGAAATGATTTGGAATGTTTTTCTATGGTGTCCTGTCTTTCCTATAAGGAATTGAGAGCTTATTATACTTATAAATCTGAGAGCCAGGTATTGGGGAGAGGGGGGAAGATCTCACCTCAACTGCTCTGAGCCCCCAAAAGAATAGTGTGTGCCCAAAACGTAAGGGTTCTGCAAAAAATCATCACTCTTTGTCTGTCTGGTTCCCTTTCTTTATGTGTTAATTTTGAAAGAATGAATGAATTGAAGTTTTTCTTTAGAATTGACTGTACTCTGTCAAATGGTGCAAAACATTTTTTAGCTATAACTCCTGTTCTCTACCATAGGGTACTCTTCATAATGGCTTTCTGAGTTCAGTGTAGTTTGCCCTTGGAGCGTAGACAGGTTCTTCTGCTGTTCCTATTGGTAATTCAGGATCCACTTTTCAAAGTAAACTACAGCCACATTCGTGATCACCACACGTTTTACTGAATGTTTGCCCAAATGTCTAAATGACATAAAAGTTTTGAAAACTTAATTTCCTGACCATTCCTCCAGTGTCATTCTTAATTCTGTCCCCTGGACATCATGTTGACTCCTTCAGGAAGCAGTGTTAAGAGGAGTGAAAATGTGTCACCAGGCTGTGTTGTGGGTGAATGTACTACTCTGAAGGCATTAAACTTTTATGGATGTGTTTATGTATTATACATGCACAAGTCAGCAAGTCTGTATTAGAAATAATCTGCAGAAGCAATAAATTAATGCTGTATTATTAATATTAATTTACATGCTCAACAAATGGCTCCACGTTTGTGGCCAAAATCCCCCTCATCATGAGCCACCGAGCACCCTTGTGCCCTGGTGTCCAGCCCTCACCATGCTGAGGCTATGATGTGTCCTTTTCAGCTCTTAAAAAAATCTCAATTTGCATAAATATCCTCAGCCTTCTGAATTATCTTTGTTTCTGTGTGGAATTGTAAAGGTTGAGTGGTGAGGGCTTAAAAAATCCTCTTAAATAATTAACTGGAATAAACAAAGTAACATCTTGAAGAGTGAGTGTTTTTCTCTCCCCTTGGGGGAAAAATAGCAAATTCCTTAATATATTAGATAGAAAGGGGTAGGGAGGGGAGGAGGGTCGAGGAAGCAATATAGGTTTTTGGTTAGCTGCTTCTGAGGCCAGAAATAGTTTCTTATGGTCTTCTTTATCAATTTAGCAGCAACACCTATGAAAAGTAAAGATTTAAAAAAATACATTGCAGGCCTGTTGTAGAAGATACTAAAGATACACTATTAATGATGTAAGAAGTGTCTCTGCATGTACATAAGAGAAAACGTAGGTACCCTTCTCAAAACTGTTTAATGAGAGAACAAAGGATCTAAGACATAAGGGATTTTCTGAGGGATTAAGCTGTTCTGCCCACCAGCTGATGAAGAAACTATACATGATTTTCACAAAAGATGAAATTTAACAAAAAGTGAAAACAGGAGCATTTTCTGATGCCGTTTAATGAGAGAACAAAGGATCTAAGACATAAGGGATTTTCTGAGGGATTAAGCTGTTCTGCCCACCAGCTGATGAAGAAACTACACATGATTTTCACAAAAGATGAAATTTAACAAAAAGTGAAAACAGGAGCATTTTCTGATGCCATTGGTAATTTAATGAAAATGTGAAAATACTTATGTGAAGCTGAATTTTATTTTCCAGGGGATGAAGGAGAAATGGGGACTTCCAGAGCAGGATCATTTTTGCTGTCAGAAATACAACTGCCTGAGGCAGCCCCAAATGAAACCTGGAACCAATGGTTTTCTTCATTCCTTTCTAGAATGGCCATGACTCTCTTGGGATATGTTCATGTGCAAGACAATCTAGCACACATTTGAGCTTTCATACAGCAGTGCACATGCAGACTCAATGTGATAGCAACAGCTCCTCATCCTGACTCAATTCCTTTGCATAGTGGCTTGAAACTGTCTGCCAGTTGCCCTCCCTCTTATTTGGCTCCCCTTATTTCCTGTTTATCTGAAAGTCAGACCTTAGCTAAACAAAATGAACTACGACTGATACGTATTGGAGACTTGATCCCTGTTGTGGCAGTGTTAAGAGGGTAGGGAATCGTATTATGGGAATTGAAAGTTGGGGCTTTGAAGAGGTGATTGCATAGTGAGGACCATGTCCTGGTAAATGGGTTAATCCATTGATGGTTTAATGGTGGTCATGGGTGTGGTTCTGATGGCTTTGCTCCCTCTCTCTGCTCAGCCATCCACCATGTGAGACCCTGCATCACTGTGTAGAGTCGCCAAGAACCAGATCTGTTCCCTGGACTTTGGATTTCCCAGCCTCTGAAACTGTAAGCAATAAGTATTCCTTCCTTATAAATTACCCAGTTTCAGTTATTTAAAAGCAACAGAAATGGGCCAGTATAACCACCCTCCACATATATCTCATTTACCTCCTCATTTCCACATGCCAATGTATCTTCTTACTCCAAACATTACATTCTTTAAAGTACTGCTCAAAACTCCTTTCTTCTGTAAACCCCATCCAGTTTCTTTTGATTTATTATAGTATCCCTTCAGCATTCATTCATTCACAAAAGTTTTGGAGCACTTACTACATACAAGACAAAAGATAGGATTGGGGCCACAGCGATGAACAAGTTGTGTTCTCTATTCTCAAGGAACGTACAGTCCATCTGGATGGATGGGGACTATGTGGTGGTAACTCCAGCAAGAAAGACTCCTGGGAAAAGAAAAGTGTCACTCGGGGGTGCCCTTTGGGAAAGACTTGAAACTTTCCTGAAAGATATAGTGTCTGTGATGAGTCTCAAGAAGAGGAGCAGAAGTTGGCCAGGCTGGGCATCCGAGGCATGGAGGTTAGCACCAAGCCTGCAGATAGTACAATAGCAACCTCATTTGTCTTTGTGGCTTCCTTTGCCTACATGTTCATAGTAGTCTGTCTCGTCTCCACCTTCAGACCGACTTTGGACCATCTGAGGGGAGAATTAAAAAAGAGAACGTGCCAACCACAACGAGGTAGGAGATGGCTTCTAGTATTCTTACAGTCACTATTAAACTCGGATTACTGTTTATCTTTTATCTTCCGGAAGTACCAGTGAAGTGCTCTTTAAATGAGCATTTAAGCTTGCTGCTTGCTTCTGCACTACTCTCTTGTCCCTCTGGTAGCAGGCAGGGCAGGAGGTGGCCACAGAAGCAAGAACGAGGGCTCAAGGTGGAAGTGAGAGAGGGCCATGGAATTCAACAGTCCCCAAACTTCCTGCTAGGAGCTCTCTGTTCATGTCACCAGAGTGTTGACAGTAATTTTCCCGGGGCTTGTGGTGGGGGAGGGATGCAGAAGGCTGTAGAAAGGCACAGCAGCTGGCTTCATTTCTCCCTCCCTAAGGAAGGGTCTCTAGAAATCAGACCAGAGGGAAGTGTATGTGGGGCGGGGGGAGGGAGGTCGGTGGGTGCTTGCTCCTTGTAATAAAGGGCCTGCAATCATGATTTCCTGATTTGGGAGCTCTGAACAAAATTTTTACTTCTTTTCTAAGAATTACTATATGTGAATATAGGTTTTGCTTTCTGGTTTAAATATAAAGCAAAAAAGATACATGACAAGGTTTTTAAGTAATATGTTAAGTCTTTATTTCATTTTAAGCAACTGGATCATTACCAAATTTGCATCATTAAAATTGGTGGTAAAATATATGTGTATGATTTTTAATATAAATCTCTGCCTCTCAATCAGTTTCCACATCGCCTGCACATTTATATCAAATCTCAAAAGCCCACTGAAAATTAGCAAGAGAAGAAGTGTGAAAAGACAGAAATAGTATCCAATCCTTGCAGAATGTCTCATTTAGTAGAGTGGGGAAGCTGAGGCGAAGAAATAATAGTAATTATTTTTTTTTCTGTGTGGCCCCATTCTTTTTAAAAATATTTTCCACCTTTCATTTACTTGGGACCTCCCAGCTGTTTTTGACAGATGGAAACACAGAGACAGGTAGCAGCCAATCGAGTGACGCCCAAGCCACACTTCCTATAGCTGTCGCATCCCAGGCTCAATTCCTGCTTTTTTCTGCCAAATCCCCCGGCTTTCTTCACAATGAACGCAAGTCTCTGATCACACCTCAAAATAGCCGGCACATTTCCCACTCTAGCTTTGTGACCAACGTCAGGAGCCCAGAAAAGATCTAGGCAAGAAGTCATGCATTCCAGAGCCCACTGGGACCAAGGAGGTACTTAAGAGGGTGAATCTGGCAGGATGAAAGACACCAGGAAGAGGTGGGAATCCAAGAGAACGCACGCCCTTCCGGAAAGACGGTGCTGAGCTGGAGCCAGCTTGCAGGGGTTGCAGAGGGCCGATTGTGCACATCTCTTCCCAAATCCCTTTTCAGTATCCTCATCTTGGTAGCTCAAAATCAGCCATTGACACCATGGAAATTGGCAAACACTACAAATATGGGCTTCCACCCCCCACCCCACCCCGCACCCAGAGAGCTGGTTATTAAACATTCACCTGCACACTGTTGCCTAAGAGCATTTAAATTTGATTTTTATTAATGGTGTATGAGCCAATCATTTGCTCCTATATCCAGCCCCAAGGCTCCAAGTTTGAGAACCCTAACCAAGGGGTGAGGCTGCCATTGCCACTGTGTCAAATCTGATTCCTTTTTAGTTCCTTCCCTCTAACTCCCCTCTCCCCTTCTCTGAAAGAAAAGACCAGTAAGGTGGCCCTACAAAAGTATCACAAAGGAAACAAGGTAGAGGAAAGTACAACTTGCCAACAGGTGTTTGAATAACTCCAGTCTCAGAGTTACCTTCTCTGGGTTGAAACTCTTCAGCCCACCTCTATCGTTAACACCTGCAAAATTGTTCAATAAAACAATCCCACATGCCCTGTTCTGTCTCTCAAATGTGTAGTCTGTTACATTTCTTGTCAATGAGGCAGCACATAATTCATTTAGAGGGCCATGCGAAGTGTTCGTGAATAACAAATTAAGATTTAGTTCAAATATTCCTGATGGGGTCTTGGTGCGCTTACCAGGTTTATGGATCTGTTTCATGGGAATGCACTTTACGAAGTTGCATTTGTGAGTTGTTTATTCAGTGAGTAAAGTTATCCATTATATTCTTGTCACTGCTGTCGACATAAATAGAAAGGAGGAAGATATCGCTAGAAAGCTATTTCAGATTTTTGCAAGTTCTGGGAATGCACTTTACGAAGTTGCATTTGTGAGTTGTTTATTCAGTGAGTAAAGTTATCCATTATATTCTTGTCGCTGTTGTCGACATAAATAGAAAGGAGGAAGATATCGCTAGAAAGCTATTTCAGATTTTTGCAAGTTGAAGTACTGTATTAAAAAAATGAAATAATATGTCCAGCATTAGACACTTGATTGGACAAACTAAAATAATCCTTAAGTATCACTGTATTTTTTTTCTTTTAATGAAACAATTTTCAGCCAACATTGGAAGACCTTAATAAACAAATCCCGTGGACTATCTAGGATCAGGTTCTTAAACTGGAGTTGACAGACCCCAAGAGGGTCATGGATAGGATTTAGGATGTCTATGGGCTTGAATGTGAAAATAATCACAACTTTACCTTCACTCACCTCCAACTGAAACTTAGCATATACACGACAGCCTATATTACTATTAGCAGTACCTGTCTCTTTATCACCAGAAGAAATCACAGATATTTTCTTATCAAATTACAGTTGTTGTAGATATCTGAAAACGTTTATACTCATCACTCCTCAAAATTGTAGTAATTATTAGATCTACTGCTAGATTTTGTTTTTTAAAAGCACATACATTATTACATCACACACTTGACTTCTATATATTTTGATAACTATAATTCCACATAATTGGTTTCCTTTGTAATCTCTATACATTTTATTTCATGCAATTAAAAACATTACCCTGAGAAAGCATCTATTGACTTTACCAGATTGCCAAAGGGAATAGAATCCATGGCACTAAAAATCCTTAAGAAAGCCTGTGTTAAAATCATCCCCAAATTTCATTTATTCATTCATTTGACAATAGTCAATAACATTTAAGTACCTTAAATATGTCCTGCAGTGTTCTAGGAACTAGGGATATAAAGAAAAACAAGACAAAATTTCTACTCTCAAGGACCCCTTATATTCTAGAGGGGAAACAGTTTATTTTTCCAGATAGAATAATTCTTTAAACATTCAGTCTCAAAATTAAAAACAACAGGAACTCACAAGTAGCATCAATCCTCGCTACTCAACATGTTGTCCGTGATACAGCAACTTGGGCATCACCTGGGAACTTGTTAGAAATGCAGAATTTCCAGCCCAGTCCCAGAATCTGCATTTTAATAAGATCCCAGGGAATTATAAAGGCTGAGCACTGCTGACTTAGCCTTTATTTTACCATGCGACCATCTTTACTACTTCCTTCTTCTCATTTGTCCTAAACAATGATCTGAAACAATGATGAAAGCCCCAAGGGATCAAGAGACCACTAAGCTCAAGTCTAAACCAAACCGATTTTTCCAAGCTCATGAAAGAGAGGGTGGCTCTTTTGAAAATTCTATTTCTAGCAGCATGCAAGAGTAAAAATCCAAGCTGGCTGGGAAAAAAATCGTGATTGAAAATCTTGTTGCATTTTCTCATGCTTAATTCGGTCATTCCTTTGTAAGAAATAAAACAAGTTCATCTTGTTTAGTGTTACCTCAATGGAGTGAAATTGGCTACACCGCACTTTCACTTAAAGAACTATTCATAGGTTTCTATTCTCAAGCATGTTATTTATACTCTGCCTAAAAGTAGGTTTCACAGTTATTTAGAATCATGCAGCATCAACAGAGTACTTCTTTAATTTTGATCTGAAGAGTGAAACACGTTAGAATTTCCTAATGTAATATTTGGGGAGAACCCCAAAGTGTGAAGATTCAGAGAACAATGATATGTAAAAGATATTAGAACCCTGTGATTATGTAACTGCTTAAAACGGATTGAGTTTTATGCTCGGTGGATGCTTTTGAAATTATATGCAAACTGCAGTAATGTGGTTTGATAGTCTAAATCTTACTAATGGTCAAGGGATAGTGTTCTCTGCTTACCACAATCTCAATCTTTATTCAAAATTCCAATATTTTTTCATCATAAATCTTTTGTGGTAATTTTTATTTTAAAAAACTATTGCATTAAAATATTATTTATCTTGAGTACTGAGTTTTTGGACATCCCTTAAATTTTGCACTTGAGGTCCTAGTCCTGACCCTGCTAGGCATACAAGGTCAGAGATGAAGGAATAATTACAATTAGAGTAAATTCTAAAAATAAGAAGTGTTCATTTTGCCAAACAATTGTCTTACTCTTAATACTATTGATGGCATTAGAATCATTTTTAGAACGATTATAACACTTACGTTGTATTGCATGTATACACCACTCACAAGCACAAAGATCTGTTGTTTTCAGCACATTTTACAGTCAAGAAATCCTTCCATTTAATTAATAGGTAAACTGAGCCTTGGATCATTAACCTGTAGACTTATGGTTTCTCTAAACTGCTCCCCAGTAAAATGTTTATCAGAAGACAACCCCGCTGTAATGTAAGAAGCAGAGTTTTATGTTTGTACATTGTGTGAAATGCTATTGTCATCAAAGTTAATCACCAAGAAAGCTAAGGCTAATAAATGGTTTAGATGAATTGGAAAATTTGATCTTTACTTGGATTTAAATTAATGAAATTATACGGTATCAAAGAGAGCACCTCGCAAGGGCAGTTTAATGCTAACAACTTTCATAATAGTCTCAAAGGGCATTGTTAAGAAGTGTGAATTGCCTGATGAAAAATTGCATTGTATCAGTATTTTTGCAAACAAAATGTAACATCAGATAGAAAGGCGTACATCAGAGGAAAAATAAAGTTAAATCCTATCATCCCATAAAGCACAAATAATCCCAGGCATCTCCAATGGCAACAGCTGAATAAAAATTGTCTGGTGCCATACCAAACAATTCCTCGAAAATAAGACACTGAGATCAAGCCCCCCACTTGCTGTTGTATTCAGCTTTGTTTGGTTTTAGGAAACAGAACCCAACTAAGTTGGTTCAAGGTAAGGGAGGTTTATTTTAAGGATGAATAGGGAGCAATAAGGAGGGCAGAATCTAATAAAAATGTGGCCAGTTCTAATTGAGATATACTATAAGTGTAAAACACACATTTGATTTTGGAAAGTTAGTATAAAAAATGTAAAAATTTTATATTGATATATTCATAAAGTTTTGGATATAAATTAGGTTAAATAAAATATATTATTAAAATTAATTTTATCAATTTCTTTCTACTTTTCTTAATGTGGCTACTAGAAAACACAAAATTACATAGTTGGCATCTGAAGGTATTGGTATTGGGGTGTATGTGAAGGGAGGGGAGTGTCTTTATACAAACCAGGGAAGGTAGCAGGAGCGGAGAGTGGACAGTTTCCCTTAGAAAGGAGCCTGTGCCTGACAAGCTAGAATTTACTGCCGGCCCACTAAAGTGTAAGAGAAATCAACACGCAGACACTCGATAGCGCAGGTCTAACCTGGAAAACACTCTCCCACCTCCTTTCCTCTTCTGCTCCTCTCTCTCTCTTTCCTCCTTCCTTCTTCCTTTCCTTTTTTTCAAGAAAAGAGAAGAAATCTTAATTATCCTGAGTGGGCCAAATAAGAATGCAAGTGATGATTAATCACTTACTATAATACTTTCCAGAAAAAAAAAGTGAAATGAGTAAAAATTTTAAAAGTAAACATGTATTAAGCTACGCACTGTATTCCGGGGATGTCAGTGTCTTGTCTCCTATGGACAGCCTGTTGCCACCACCTTACGAAAAAAAAAAGTGAAATGAGTAAAAATTTTAAAAGTAAACATGTATTAAGCTACACACTGTATTCCGGGGATGTCAGTGTCTTGTCTCCTATGGACAGCCTGTTGCCACCACCTTACTGAACTGTTCTTGCTGATCAGCATCACAGCATTAGAGGTGATTCGTAAAGGTTTGGGGAGACCATCATTTATGTGTATGTCAGACAGATTGCATTTGTAACATTTAATGCCCACAATAACAATAATAAAACATGCTGGCGTACGCCTTCTGTGTAAACACTTTCTTCTGAAGATAGAGCCGGTGAAATGTTTTAGGAACTTTGACATTTATGGCTGTCTTTATAATCTTTTTGGATCATTTCCTCACAGAGTCACATGTTTGTATATTTTAAATTTGCTGCAGAAATAAAAACGTTTAAACATAATATAATGATGTGATATGCATTTTATGAGCCCTTGCTCACCATCTAAGCATGAGCAGAGAGAGTTGTGTGGTGAATCCTGAAAGAGATACCTATGTAAATGTCGAATTTTCTAGATATATGCCGCAATACAAAGGATTAGAATGAGAAAGGGAGGGACATATTCAATTCAGAGACTTTTTTTTTTGCTTAAAACTAGATGACCCTAAAAGTAAGAAACTAGACATTACTCATTTGGGAATATGCACTGTGGTGAGTACTTTGGGCAGATACGTGCACTTTTTGTACTTTCTACGAAGGTGAAGGAGACCCAGGAATTTTATATTCACACATTGTAGGAATTTACCTAATGTTTATTTCTTTAAATTTCCTGGTCTGAAGCACAGCAGCCCAAGACGTATTCATTATGGCCACGGAAAATGTTAATATTATGATTATTTGGACAGACAAATAAACAACCCCTTCATTTTTAGCGAAAGCAATGAAGTTAACTTTGACTAAACATTTGATTTGGTATAGGTGTGATAACACAGGTATCTTACATGTGTTAATTTATTAAATAGTCACAAGAAGTCTAAACAGTAAGTGACCAAGATGGTTTTCAAACCAGGGGATATCTCACACCAAAAGCTGTTTCTACTTCAAGATACCATCCAGGAGTGAGAGATTCTGGCGATTTAAAAATGTATCTTCAAATTCATTGGCATCCCTCCTAAGGAGAGGCGAGATCCGTATGCATTCCCCTTAAATCCAGACCAACGTTAGTGACTGCCTGCCCCATAGAATACTGCAGAAGTGGCTGCTGACTTTTTAGAGGTGATTCATTTGGGATACTCATCTTTGGAAACCCAAACTCTTACTTGAGAAGCATGAGCCTGCCATGTTGTAAGGAAGTTCAGACTAGTTTGGGGGTGATTTCTTATGTAACTTTACATAAAGTTAAAAAAATGTTATTTTTATATTTTTAAATTTCAAAATCACTTCACAGTGTTTTAATGCATGCAGAACTTTTAATGAATCATACATGGTAGGCATCTAGATTCCTTTTTTTTTTTTTCTTTTTGGGCTATTCTTTGCTTCTCAGTTCCTGATCAATATTGTACTCTATTAGTTACTATAGATTATCATTTATTTTCATGCTTGGCTAATATTTAATTGAATTTATAGATAAGTTATAGGGAAGTGATATCTTTACAATCCAGGAGCATGGTCTCCTCTTCATTTATTCAGGGTTTCCATAAAGTTTTATATTTTTTCATCTAGGTCTTGCATATTTTTCTTGTTTAATTCTTTAAAATTTAATTGTTTTGCTAAAATTGTAAGTGGGACAATAATTAAAGTTTTATTATTTAGTTATTGCTAGGACACGGAAAAACCGTGGATTTGTGTATGTTGATCTAAGAGCCTTTCTTTATCTGTCTTTGTCTGCTTGGGCTGCTGTAACAACCTATCGTAAATTGGCTGGCTTAAACAGTAAACATTCATTTCTTATTGGTCTGGTGCCTGGAAGTCTGAGATCAGAGTGCCAGCACAGCCTGGGTCTGGTGAGAGCACACTTCCTGGCTTGTAAACAGCCTCTTTCATGCCATTTCCTCACATGGCAGGGAGAGAGAGATGACATAAGGATCCTCTTGTCTCTTTTAAGGGCACTAACGTCATCATGAGGGCTCCACCCTTGTGACCTAATTACCTCTCAAAAGCCCCATCTCCAAATATCATCATACTAGGGATTAAGGTTTCACCACCTGAATTTTGAGGGCACATAAACATTCAGTCCATAGCACTACCAATTGTCACTTGGTCCTCTTCAATTTTCTGAGTATAAGATGCTATCATCTGTGAATAATGACTATTTTGTCTCTTTGTTCTTCCAAATTCACAGTGCTTATTTACTTTTCTTTATTGTTTTATTAAAATTACCAGTAAAGTTTTAACAAGTTGAAGTGATAGTAAGCACATTTTTCTTGCTCCTGAATCTAAAATTCCATTACTAAGTATAACACTTGCTGTGGGTTTCTAACAGAAAACTTTATAAGAGAGTTCATTCTATTTCTAGCTTTCTTGAAGTTTGATAAAAACTGGATATTGAATTTTATCAAATACTTTTTTGGCATCAGTTAAGATAGGATGTGGATTTGCTTCTTTAATCTGTTAATGTGGCAAAATAAATTAAAAGATTACATAATATTTGTTCAGTCAAAACATATTTATTGAGGGCCGGCCCGGTGGCACACTGCTACAGTGCGCCGCTTGGGAGTGCAGTGGCGCTCCCGCCGAGGGTTCGGATCCCACATACAGACCGGTTCCCGCTCACTGGCTGAGCGAGGTGTGGGAGCAACACCGAGGGTTGCGATACCGTTGCCGGTCCCGGTCCGGTACGGGCGCGACACTGAGGGTTGCGATCCGTTGCCGGTCACGAAAAAAGACAAAAAAGGAAAAAAAAAAACTAAAGTTGATAAACTATTTGAGAAATTGAAACCTGAAAATGCCAAAACAAAATGATACAAACAAAACCAGTAAAAACTAAAAATTAAGGGCTGGCCCGGTGGCGCACTGGAGAGTGCGCCGCTTGAGAGTGCGGTGGCGCTCCCGCCAAGGGTTCGGATCCCATGTGGAGACCGGTTCCCACTCACTGGCTGAGCGCGGTGCGGGAGCAACACCGAGGGTTGCGATACCGTTGCCGGTCCCGGTCCGGTACGGGCGCGACACTGAGGGTTGCGATCCGTTGCCGGACACACACACACACACACACACACACACACACACACACACAC
>NW_007727646.1:250608-278638 GCF_000696425.1 Galeopterus variegatus
CCCTGGGCCGGCCCGGTGGCACACTGCTACAGTGCGCCGCTTGGGAGTGCAGTGGCGCTCCCGCCGAGGGTTCGGATCCCACATACAGACCGGTTCCCGCTCACTGGCTGAGCGAGGTGTGGGAGCAACACCGAGGGTTGCGATACCGTTGCCGGTCCCGGTCCGGTACGGGCGCGACACTGAGGGTTGCGATCCGTTGCCGGACACACACACACACACACACACACACAAAAAAAAAAACCATATTTATTGAGCATCTATTATATGTCAAGGACTATGATAAATGAAAAGAATAAAAATGAGAACAAGACAGACAAGTTTTCTGCCCTGAGGTTGAACAATCATTTCATTCTTAAGATAAACCCTCTTTGCTCTAGATGTGTTACTTTTTTATGTGATGCTGGACTTGATTTGATATTGTTTTGCTTAGGATTTTTGCATATATGTTCATTAGTGGGACTAGATTATGTTGCTCTGGACCCCATTCAAAACTGACAGCTTTACAAGTTCTCAGTAAACACAAAGTATAGTGTTTCTCCCCATTTATTCAAGTCTTCTGTTAAATCCACAATAAATTTTTGTAGTTTTCTTCCTGTGGGTCTTAAACATTTCTTATTAAATATATTCCTAGATAACTTACTCATTTTATTGTGAGTAGGATGTTTAAATTAAATCTTCTAGTTAATTACTGCTTGTATATATAAAAATGATTGATTTTTGTGTATTTGGTTTATGATTGGTTACCTAGACCAAATCTCTCATTAAGGCTATTAGTTTTTCAATTGCTTTTTTCCTGTTTTTGAAACTTCTGGATAGACAATCATAATGTCAGTGAAAAAACAATATTTGTCCTCTTCCTCTTCAATAACTCTTCCTTTGCCTGATCTTATTTCATGGGTCATAAGTTGCAGAAAAAATATCAAATAATATTCATAATAAAGAACTTTTTCTTTTAAAGTAAATATTCCTAGAGTTTTATTGTTAGGTATCATATATTGAAATACATGTTCTGTATCAATTTGAGAAAGAAGACTTTATTCTTATTCTAGTTATCAAGTGCTTTTACTAAAAATGGTAAAATGTGAAAAATTATATTAATTAATTCCTAATATTGAATTATCTTTGCATTACTGAAACAATACCTATTGGAAGTTTCTTTGTCTTATTTTATGAACAGCTGGATAAATCAGTATTGCATTTCATATTTTGGCATCTATATTTGAGAGATTATTTTTCCCCTTTTGTGTTAGTTTTATCCATTTTTGGTGCTAGCATTTTGCTAGGATTTGAACTAGGATTTTTTTCCCCACACATTTTAATGCCCTTGAAGAGTTAACAAAGTCAGAAAATGATTTGTTCTTTAGAATTTCAAATACTTTTTCTTTAAATGCTCTGAACAGGTAAATCTTTAAGGGGATTTTTTTCCCCACACATTTTAATGCCCTTGAAGAGTTAACAAAGTCAGAAAATTATTTGTTCTTTAGAATTTCAAATACTTTTTCTTTAAATGCTCTGAACAGGTAAATCTTTAAGCCTGTTTTTAATTTCTTTTTGAGAATGTTTTCTGCTTCTTTACCAGTTAATGATCATATTTGATATGAATGAGAATGATTCATCAAGATTTTCAAATGTTTTCAAATCTGAGATGACACCTCTTTTCTTAGCCCTAATTTTTGTCTCTTCTCTTATTGTTTCCTTGATTAGGATAGAGTTTTCTACATTTTATTCTTTTTGTTCTATTTATTGTTTGCTTTTTTTCCAGGGAACTACTCTAAGATTTATTTATCTATTTTGCTCCTCTTTGTTTACTAAATTTTAATTTCTGATTTCATCTGTAATAATTTCTTCTCCTTTTTTTCCTTAGGCTTGCCTTGTTTTGCTCTTACCTTCTCAAATTAATGGTTTAATTCATTTGTTTCTTCTATTATTTAAGAATAATAAAAGTATGTTATTGTGAGTTTGCTCCTGATAGCTTTGACTAAATACCACAGGTTTAAATATGTAGTGTTTTTATTATTGTACTTTTCTAAGTATTTTGTAATTATATTTTAAATCTCTTATTTGAACCAGAGTTATACAGAAGAATATTGTTTTGTTTTGTCACAATCAGGAACTTGGGACTTTTTAAAAACTTATTGCTGCTCACCTATTAATTTTGTTGTATTTTTGTCAAATAATACAAATAATATATCTGTGTAGATCTGCTTTTTAGAATGTTCTAACGTTTTTGTGTGTGATCCAATGTATAAAATTTTAAGTGTTTCCAAAACATTAAAAAAGAGAATATATCACCTATTTGAGATTATTGAATTTCCATGTGTATTTTTAAAACAACTAGATAGACTGTATTATCAGATTCTCTACTTCCTTGCTTATTTCCTTCTTTAACTCTCAAGAATAGAAAAAAAACTTAATTTTCTGACTCTGCATACGTTTCAGTCCATTACTCTTTCTAGTTCGAAAAGTCTTTTTTATGCTTATTATATACTCTGTTATTCGCCATATGAAATTTGAATCCTGATACATTTTCATTTGAGATCTTCCTACCAACAGTGAAAAAAAAGATAATCTACGAGACACTTAAGTATTTTTCCTTGAAAATCTACGTCATCTTATATGATTGTAATTCCAACTTTGGGGGGAGGGGAGGGGAGTTCATATATTTTAATGTGATCTTATACTTTAAATTTTCCTGAGTTACTCTCTCAGGTATCCTTGGTAGATGACTTGCTAATTATGACCTAATCTTTGCCATTTAATATGATGAAGTCATTATATTTGTCATAACTTACATGTTCATGCTTACTCAAACTGATTCACATTTTACTGTGTTTCAGTCTCTTTGCAGTTTCCCTTGATACTTGTCTTTGACTCTATCATATGTGTTTTCGTTTCCCTTTTCTCTCCTCAAATGTAAAGGCATACATCCTACTCTTACTTCTGCTAAAGGTTACCTTTTAAAAAATAACCAACTCTATTTCTCTTTCCACATCAAGAGGAATCAGTGTCCACCTTGTTCCCCTATGCATGATGAAGATGTCACCATGCCACTCCTTCCTCCTGCATCTCGTCCACTGCCTGGGAATTGAGACACAACTTCTTATTTGTTAACCATTATTGTTTACTTTCTATATCTCCTCTTTCGAGGATTATTGATCAGGTTTACAAACCCTGTTGTAAATACGGTGCTCATTTCGTGGTTGCCTGGAAAACTTTGATTTTATTTTTTCATGAAGAGAGCCTGATTAATTTACTTTCTGACACTTCGTATCAGAGTATGCTTTTTTATTGACTTCAAATGTGAATGACACATCCAGATATAGCAATGCAGACATTGCTCTATTAACTTCTGATCCTGATTTTTCTTTCCTTGCAGCTAACTCTTTCATTGTTTTTGTTTGTTTTGTTTTCTTCTATATTCTAGGATTCTTTTTGGAAATTAAAATTCTGGACTTCCATAAGAATTGACCTCTTTATATTGATTTTGTCTAATATACATCAAGACCATTTGATCTGAATATTTACTTCTTAAGTTCAGAAAAGCTATTTTCTATACGCTTTAGATCATTGCTGTTTCCTGTTTGTTCAGGTTTCTTCTTTGGGGACACTATTTTTCTTCATGTTCACTTTTCATTCTGTCCTCTAAATCTATTATCTCCATTCTCAGTGTTTTGACCTCATTTTCATTTGTCTTTAATTCTGGGAGAGTTCCTCAAATTTGTCCTTTCTATTACTGATTTGACTTTAAGCTTTTCCAACTAAGTTCTTTATTGATCCTAATGTATTTTCAGTCTCAATATTTCATATTCAGCTTTATAACATTTTTTTCTTCTTTCATCTTCCTCTCTCTATATTCTGGTCTCTCAACCAATTTCCTTTTCACCTCAATATGCTTTCTTATTTCATTTTTCATCTCTTGCTTCATGGGGTCCTTGAATGTTATTTAGATCACAAAGCATATGCTGTTTAAAATTTATTCTCATTTCTTGTCGTAAATCTTTTTCAAAGTATGCTCTTCCTCTGCCTCTTGAGTGCTATATTTTCATTTCTTAAAGTTACGAAATTTTTCACATGCCTCATAATGAGGTTTTATTTTGCCTGTTTATTCATCCTTGAATAATAACTATTTTATCTGGCCTATTATTTCTCTGCAAACCAGAGTGAATAGATTTCTCTTGGATCCCATCATTTTTTACATGTTTTTTTTCTAACAGTGTCTTAGATCTTATGCTATATAATGCTTTGCTTACTCGATGGTTAAACGTCCTGATGGGAGGTTTGCTCTGACTTTACATGAACTAAGGTCACAGCTTTCTCTGTGTATGGAAAAGCCATTGTGCCAGGAGCCAAACCTAAAATGGCCTGACCTCATTTTTTTGCTACCACAAAACAGGTTGAAAATGAGTCTTAACTTTGCACAGATTCCCCCACTCCATAACCCAACTGCTAGCCATGTGGTGCAGCCACAAGTGCCTGGCCTCAAGTCTTGGCTGTCCTCAGGTTCTGTAGGACCTTCAAGCTGAAGGAGCCACATGGACCCCATATTTCAGGGTGTTATTATAATGCCTGCAACATTTCCTCCACTTTTTTCTCCCTCAAGGCCATATCACTTTCTCAGTAAGTAAGACTTTAGTGTCTTTCATAAATACAGTTCCATCTGAAAAAATGTACCTGACATTTCGTTTCTGCATACCAAAGGTGTCCTTCTCTAGTTTTTGACACTGATGCAAGATATCCTAATTCTTGTATTCATTGACGCTTTTACTGGAATTTGGAAGATTCCTGTGTTTGAGATGCCATCTTTACTCAGGAGTAAGGTGGGAATATCTAAATAACTAGAAAGTGTTCCAGTGACTGCAATAATCTCTGTTGTGGCTTAGCTTTGGGGTGCGAGTACAAGCCACTGTCCACAGGGCCAGCCATGACCTGTGGACCCCCACATGGCTCCCAGAGGTGCTAGTTGCCAATCCCAACCAGTCTTCAGGGTCACCATTAAGTTCCAATGATTCTTTTTTTCTGCTTCAAAGTTGGCCGGGTCAATAGATATATCTGAATTTCTGCCATGGTTCTCACTTTTTTTTTTTTTTTTTTTTTGCCGGGACAGTTTATTTCATGTTTTCAACTTGGATGCACTTTATTCCTTTCTTTTTTCTTTTTTTTTTTTTTTTTTGCCTAATTGTATATGACTATCTATGAGGCACCAAGCAGTTTACATGTATTATTTCACTTAACCTTTACAAGATGCTGAAACATAAATTCAATTATGATCCAAAATTTACAAATGAAAGTATTGAAGCCAAGAAAATTATTTAAATAATTTAAGGTCATTCCACTAGCAATTGTCAGAATCAGTATCACTATCTTCCTCCAAAACCTATGCTTTGAAGAGTCTCTCCTAGCTGGAGGTTTGTTCTAATAAAAAAAAAATAGATTTCCCATCTTATTCCTGAGTGCTGGCAACCACTTGGATCCCCTGCCACTGTGTCACGTCTTCTCCCCATTAACTAACTTTATGTCAAATGTATTCTTTCTGCCCATCTCAGAATAAGACACCTTTCTTCCAGAGCACCGATCTCCCTGCGTGCTCAAGATTCCACCCTTTCTTCTCCTTCCATTATCTCCATGTCTGTCTGTTCTGACATCTCAGAATATAAACCCCTTCAAGACCGTCCCACCTCCTCTAGCATCATCACATTATGCTCTCGTCACTGCTGTCTATTGTGCTTTCCCTCCTGCCACTTTCCCTTCCACTGTCACGGAAAACTAGTTCACGCTCGCTTTGCTTGTTTCCTTTTTGCTCCTAAATCAGCACCAAGTTCCACCCTTCGCCACCCCCTAAGACACCCAAGCCAGAATGACCTCTGGCCTCTTCAGTGCGAGCTCCCGCGAACACATCTGGGCCTTGCACTTTCACTTCCTGCCACCTAAGCAGTGACCACGTCCTTCATAAGCTTCCCTCCCAACTTGTCCCCCGTGACTCCACTCTCTGCGCCCTTCTCTTGCCTCCTTATGCTTTTTCAACTATTTTCCATTTTCATCTTTTTCCTGCAACCCAAATGTTAGGTCAAAGGTTCCAGCATTCCATTCTCAGGCCCCTTGTTTTTTTCTTCTTTTCTTTTTTTAAATTGTAAAACAACCTCATTCATGTCCAAGGCTTCCACTAACATCTGAATGCTGATTGCTTCTAAATCTATTTCCAGTCTGGTCCTATCTCTCATGTTCTAAAACTATACTTTTAGCTGAGATAGAACAGCCACATGAAAATATTCCACAGGCACCTCAGTGACTTTATCCATTCTCCATCCTCTTGTATTCCTGATCGAAGGTGCTGGTAACCCCACCCATGAAATCCTCCTCTTTTCAACCAGTCACCAAATTCTGCATTTTCTACCATTTTGTCATTTTTTAAATTAATAACTTTTCTCCATCCATGCATAGTTCAGGCCCCTATCTTCTTGGTCTAAATTAATTTCATAGCTTCCTGTTGTGTTTCCTACCTCGTCCATAATCCTAAAGAATACTTATGTTTAAATGTAGATACAACCACTTCATTCCCATCCTGAACCCTATCACCTTCAGGATAAAACCCACACTCCTTATGATTGACATTGAACTTACTGAAATGTCCAGAATGCCCACACATCATCTCTCACCCCACCTTTGCACATGCCATTTCTTATTTTGTAATTTATCCTCCTGCGTTGCAACCTTGCCTTTCTGGGAAATTTCCAGTCATTCACCAAGACTCAGCCCATATATCATATCTGTTTTGAATTTTGAACTCACTGCCCAGAATAATTTAGTGTGTCATTTCACTATGCTCCCTGAGCCCTGGGTACACACACTCTATGCCAGCATTCAGTGTGCGGATTTACAGTGGGTTTGTTCACTTCTCAGTCTCTCATATAAGATTGTAAGCTCTTTGAACACCAGAACACTGGTTTTCAATGGCCCTTCTGACTCTCCAAATTCATCACTGTAACTCCAGCTATCCTGCCTATTGTGCAGATCTTGAGCCATATTCTAACTTTTTTCTCTGCCCAGTGCTGCTGTGAAAAATAGAAAAACACCATAATGTTCTGTGCCTGTGTCCAAGTAATGTCACAACCAACTACTAGAGGAAGAGAAGAAAAATGCTGCTATCACGTGGGACTCAACCAGTAACTCATAAAAGCGATGACTTCTTTCTCCAAATGGTACATGCTCATCCATAATGTTCTGTGCCTGTGTCCAAGTAATGTCACAACCAACTACTAGAGGAAGAGAAGAAAAATGCTGCTATCATGTGGGACTCAACCAGTAACTCATAAAAGCGATGACTTCTTTCTCCAAATGGTACATGCTCATGCTGAGCATGATAAGACAGAACATAAAGAAAATATATGGTGTCAATGCAAACCAAAGTGCTCTAATAGAGGAAATTTCTATTGCATAAATCATCAGTTTTCCAATTTGCCTCCATCCGTAAGTACAAGTGTGGGCCAAATACAGACCATAAAGGAGTGTTGATCAAAGATGTAAAAAAATAAGTTTGCCTCATGCCAATGAGGTGTCGACATTTGATTGAATCTGGGGCCCTCCAAGAGGACCTTGCTTCAGGATTGAGATTTCATTAAGTTGTCATCTTGCCGTCACCATTTCCAAGGTGTTTCTTTCTGTTGATGTGTATTTGCTTCTTATTTGTACGCACCTATTTGTATTTGCCTCCTTGGTTGCCAGTTATTTCTCTGAGTTCTGGGTTTTAATAATTAACCAATTCTGTAATAATCATTTGGTCACATTTTTAACATCTCTGAAATTGGAGTTTGTAGTACAATTACTAACATCTGATAGTCGTTGGTTGGACAGGATGATTTGTGACCTCATTACCAGTGTCTGCACAAGCATGGTCATTATTCCTGGGGGCCTGACCAACTAACTGCAACCTCTTGACCCAGACAAGAATTTTCATAGTAGCCCCCACTGGTGTGATGCCAGGACAGGGTTTTCTCCCCTCTGTACCTTCACTAGAGTAATATGAACTCTCCACTCCTTTCACCTGTTATCAGGACACTTCTTTGCCAGGGGATACAATGCCTACCAGTCTACAGGAGATGTGATCTGAGGAAAACGAGAGGCCCTGTCCTGCTCACTGTTATCTCAGTGTAAAGACAGTTGTCTTTCCATGCAAGAGAAAGGACAGACAGCCTTGGAGTTCCTCCTCTGTACCACAGAGATTAGGAGCAAGCACTTCTGTTTGTTACTAAGGTAATGCAAGTGTCAGCCTCCCCAAAGTCCAGTTACAAGATGTGTTTAGAGGAAAAGAGTGTTAACTCTTGGTGGCCTGCCAAAAAACCACGTGGTGGCTTCTATTCTACTCTGCCTACTTCTGCCCCTGACTCTCAGCTCAACCATTGGTGTATCTGTAGTCGAACAATACAAGCAATTTAATACGAGCAATTGGTTACACAGGTGTTGAAAACTAACAGGGCAAAAAGAAGGCCAAAAAATAATTGTAACTGCAGGAACCGGCTACCGCTCCTAGGACTAAGGGGACCAAAGGCAAAGTGTGTGCTCACCAGAACCTAGGAGCTGAGAGGAAGGGCCTCGTGTTGCCAGTGCTCAGGGATTGCCATGCGGCTGGTAATCAGGCCTCTGAGGGGGTGTGATACAGCTGGTGCTGTTGTCACAAAGGGCGTGCAGCCGCAAGACTGCTGATGGTGCCTCTAGGGGGTTCCACAAGGCTGGGTCTGGAAGTGTTTTAAAAAGCTGGAGGCTGGAGCCATACCTGTCCTTTACTGCTGGAGAAATGTTCCAGGAGCTGGAAACAGGAAGGTAGTCTTCTTCCCATCCTCCCACCTTCCAGTCTCCTGTCAGTGCCTCTCAAAGACAGAAGCTAATGGAAATCTGTCCAGCAGGGGAATCTGGAAAATGTAGCTTGAAGACTCCTAGTAGAATATAGAGAAAGTGGGCTAGGGGCTCAGAGACAATAAGGAAATAAATGGCACAGTGGACCACTGAGTTCTCCACAGCTGGTCACTGCCTGCAACTGGGGAGGTTTGTCCTCCTAGATCTGCTGTCGCTACCAGGGGACAGACGTCAGACGGGGTGATGTGAGGAAGCCCACGTTCCCCTGTGCTGCCCCTTCCTGATCGTTTCCCACAGCACTGTAAGCACTGCACAACACGTGAAAAACACATTTACTGATGGGTTGAGAATTAAACCATAAGGGAAAAAACTTAAATTAGGATGCATAATGTGTCTATTCTTCTCAACCTCGACGCTTTTGACATTTGGGGCTGGAAAATCTCTTGTTGTAAGGGGCTGCCCTGCGCATCGTCCTATGTGTAGCAGCATCCCTGGCCTCCACCCACTAGCTGCCAATGGCACCCTGCCTCCTGCCTCCCCAAAATGTCTTCAGACATTGCCAAGTGGTCCCTAAGGGGCAAAATCACTCTTGGTTGGGAACTATTGGCCAAAAGGTAAAGAACAAAAGCTTAAACCTTTCATAGAGTTTCCCTGCGGGTACTCCCAATTCCCACATTTACTTCCTTCAAAAGGAGACAGCACCCTTCTAATGTCTTTCTATGGCAACAACATTCCCCTTTCTGGAACACTCCATATCTTTCACACGAGAGTTGGTTATACCATGGGTAGGTGGTCCACACCCTACTCACAAGAAGTGGGGAGGAGATACTATAACTCACAACTTATATTTCCCTAAGTCTTAATTATTTGGTCTAAAATAACATCAAGAAGGGCTTCGTCAGCTGCCTCCAGGGTGCACCCTGGCACTCAACGCCTGGTGACTTCACAGTCTCCCCATGCATGCTGGTGGCAATGACACTTCACCTTCCACAATGTCTAGGTGGTAGCTGCCTTCCCCACACACACCCCACCCAAGATGAAGCTATACTTCCCAGAAATGGTACGGTTCACACTTATCTTGCAAAGGAGGAACATTTTTCATATGTACATGGAATCTTCCTCTTGCTGCAGTAGAAGTAATGTTTCACTTTGTGGTGTGGGGCCTCATCAATTTCCCTTTGTTCATTCTCTGCCACATGCTGGATGCCTGCTGGCAGATAGTGGTCTCTTCAAGCAACAAAGTCCTTTAGCCCTCTATAGCTACACATGAGCACTCTGAAATTACATTTTTCTTTACAATATACACAATCACATTTTTAGGTAGAATAGCCACTGTAGTAATCCTAAGGGAAAAGTGGTGAGAATAAAGACACAGTTTCATTTCATCCAGAATTGGGAATTGGGGTAGGAGGATGGGAGATTGTTTTTTCAATTACACCCTGGCTGGCTTAATTATCTCTCTTCTACAGTAGTGCCCAAGATGTTTATATGGACATTCTAGAGCATCAGCTTTTGGTAATACTTATGGATAACTAAAAAGAGCAAAGGCTTGTTTATAAACATCATTGGCTTGGTTCATCTTTACCACAATCTGGATAAGATTACAAATATAAGGGAAATAACTCTCAGTAAAAATTAACTGAAAGCTGAGAGCTGACATCTTTCTCATTTTAAAAATAAAAAGCCGTATATTTCATATACAACTTGAGCACTCTACCATATTTTAACTAGCATGTGTCTATTTCGGAGAGCGATGCTATGATGCCCTTTTTAGGCATATAGGAAGAACTGATTACTATTACCTCTCACAGCATGGTACAGTAGAAATAATACTAGATCTAGAATTACAAGGCATGAGTTCCAGACAACTCTTTGCTTCAGCCCAATGTGTCTCGTTTAATTTCTGCCCTCAGTTTTCGCATCTATAATAAGAAGGGAGTGAATAAGGTGATCTCTAAGTTTATTTTCCAGTTTCATGATTCTGTAAACCAAAGATCACCTTCCATAAAACATGGATAAGATTTTAAAAAATGCAAAAATGCTTTCACTAAGAGGGACAGCATTAGTCACTGTCATTATTCAAAGAGAAGTCAACTCATTGTGGTAAACCATATAAATCTTTGTCACTGGCTTTGGTGCAAGAGTTACCCCAATTCACTTTCATTTCAAACAATACAGTATCAGGAATAGTCAGACAGTAAACAGAACCTGACAAGTCTCTCCTTTTTAGGCTCATTCATTCATGAAGAGGTTTGTACAGTACAATATTTGCCTTCAAATAAGCTGTTTTGTTGTGATGGTAAAAATAAGAGATGATGAAATGAAGCAGTAATCTAACACTTTAGAGGAATACACTTTTTTCCAAATCAGTGAGAAATCTTTACTACAAAGTATTCTCTTTTGGAATGAATAAAAGCTGATCAATATGTAAACATTGAGATTTCTTTCCATAAATTGTGGATTTTGCAGAAATAATTGGTATACGTCTAAGTAGTATTTGTAACTCTAGCCCATAATTACTCCATTTATTTCCCCATTCTCTCTTCATCACTTTGATCATTTTTTCCTCTCTTTTGAGGCCCTAAAATACAGAAAGAGTTACAGCAAGTTTGTGAAAACTGTTTTGCATGAGGGAATGATTATATTTTCAATCACCAAAGAAGAATGAGACAAAGGACTTGAGTGCTGAAAGAGCCACCACTCATCGCTTATTCAGTATCTACTTGCCAGTTATTTCCTAAAATTGGAAGTGATCTTAAGTTTAATGTTTACTCATCTTCCTGACTCCATCTTCTTATTCCAAATTTACCAAAATGTTAATTTCAGTCAAACCATTCTATACCTAATAAGCAGATCTTGGAGATTTAGATCACCCATAAAGTTGCTGTCCTTTGTATAAGTAATAATATTAAATTGAAACTAAGCTTGGCTGAGGTCCCTAGATATTAGAGGGCACATTTCAAATCAAGTCGTGAGGTGTCTATGCAGGACATTTAAAGGTCGTATTTGATAACCAATCTTGCAACTCTTACTTGATCACTCACCTTCGTCCTATGAAAAACTTTGGAAAAGATAAGGGAAAAAAAATCGAATGAAAATATTTTGGAGAGAGCTGTTGCAGTTCTATGAATCCCACCCTGACCTCAAAGTAGAGGCTGTGAGGGGCAAGGAATGGGTTTTAGGGAAACAAGGTGGAGAGCTTAATATGAGTCCTTCGAACCTGAATGTCACAGTGGCTTCATGTCTTCTGCATTCCTCAAAACTCTAATATATGAAAGTCTGGCTAGTGGCAGAATAAAGAAAGATTTGTGTATTGGAATCAGCCTGAATGCCTCAAGTTTTTTGTCACTTAGGATTTGCAAGTTTTCTATGAATTAGAAATGGGCTCTTTTGCAAAGAGAGAGAGCTGGAATACAGGTCATCTTAGATACTGTCCAAGATGATCCTGCGGGGACAAAAGGACTTTAGCAGAAAGAAGTTGGAAGTATATCCCATATGATGCCAAAAGTCTGAGAGGTAGCTAGGGATCTGCTGGGAGGATGCATTTACTCAGGTCAAGGGAAATGCAAATGGGTCTGATATCAAGGGAGCCTATGGTGTGTCTTTGTATGGATTATCCCCAGAAAGCAGAGCCTGAGGCAAGGGTTTGCCTACAGGTAGCTTATTTTGGAAAGTGAATAAAAAGAAGAGTGGGGAACAGGTTAGAAAGAAGAGGAAAGGAGGAAAGCCTATACAACTGCATGTTATTGAGTTGGACCGTGGGCAATTGGGACACAAATCCACCATGAACTCCTGGAGCAAGGTAGAATGTGTCTCAGAATTGTCCACACAAAGGATGGAAAAAAGAGCATTTGTCCATGGGGATTGACTCCTTCACACTTGCATGTCTGTTTCAAGTGGGTTCCCAGAGGTGTTAAACATAGCAGCATTAGAAAATCCCCAGCACAGAAAGCAAGAAATACATGGTGCACCAGGTCACTCTTGAAATTTGTAGTTGCCACAGCAATGACTGAAGCAAAAGTCACTGGAGTCAAGAAGATATGAGGCCAGGCACAAGAGGTGTCTGATAGATAGGTATCTCCAAAGAATCTAAAAAAGCATTGTCAAAGAAAAGATTAGCTTTTAAACTTGACAAACCCAAACAGTGTGGAAAATAGATTATCACAACAGTATTTGTCAAGTTAGAAATTTTCTGCTGCTTTCCTCTTAGCCCTTTCCTCCCCTGTACCCTGTTTATTATTATTATAAAGATTATTATTATCATTACACTGGACTGGAGATGTTAATTACAAACCTGAGTCTGTATTTTGTGACTTGGATAGAACAGTGGACATTTGATTATCTAAGATGACTACAAAAGTCATGGGATTGCCCTATTTTGTTTAAGGGCAAGACAAGAGCTGGCCCTAAAGAATTCATTTAAAGGACCAGTAAATAAAAAATAAAGTAGTTTTATGATTACATCCAATACAACATGCTTGCTCAACAAAACAGTTGCATATGTAATAAAGTTTTGGCCTTTTCCCTGCCATTACTTTTAAGTTTATGTATATGCCTCTGTGGAATGTCTGCTTTTATTGCATGGAGGGTAAATTAGAGGAGGAACAAGAATCCTTCTCATATTTCATGCAAGAATTCATTTAAAGGACCAGTAAATAAAAAATAAAGTAGTTTTATGATTACATCCAATACAACATGCTTGCTCAACGAAACAGTTGCATATGTAATAAAGTTTTGGCCTTGTCCCTGCCATTACTTTTAAGTTTAAGTATATGCCTCTGTGGAATGTCTGCTTTTATTGCATGGAGGGTAAATTAGAGGAGGAACAAGAATCCTTCTCATATTTCATGCAGTTATTTCAAAACAGTTGCATATGTAATAAAGTTTTGGCCTTGTCCCTGCCATTACTTTTAAGTTTAAGTATATGCCTCTGTGGAATGTCTGCTTTTTTTGCATGGAGGGTAAATTAGAGGAGGAACAAGAATCCTTCTCATATTTCATGCAGTTATTTCAGCACAATGAACACCTAGGAATTTTCAAAAGCATGGCCCTATCCTGCTATAGAAAACACCATTCCACTGAGTGAAAGCTGCTCCCACATAGACTTATATAGCTCTAGGAAGCACAATCCCAAAAGCTGCTATTCAGTGGAGCAAAATATTAGGGATTACATTTGCTTCCATCCTCCAGGATTTACCCTGACTATGACTTCTATCTCACTTACTGCACACCACCAAGTTCTGAGCCTCCATGACCATCCATCACTGTCCAGCCTCTCTGTGTGGCTGCAGACAGGTCCTAACCTGGCTCCACCCCACAAACCTTTTGTCCTTCCTAGTCCCTTCCAAGGGCTCCATCTGAAGCTCCAGATAGAGGAATGGCTAATGACACCCAGTCTTCGAATCCTCCCTGTCCTTCATTCTTCACATCCAGTCCATCAGCAAGTAGGGCAGTTCTGCCTAGAAAGTGTATATAACTTACATACTTTCATATCACTCTATTTCCTCCTAAGTCTCCAAGTCTCTCCACATGTGCTTTTGTCCCCAGACTCCCATGTACCTTTCCATGCAGTCCTCCAAGCTCCCCATTGCTACTTCTAGATTATTTCTTCCCCTGCTTCCTACCCCCCCCCTAAAAAATGTTCTTTTGAATCTCTTACTATTTTTTTTTTTTTTTTTTGACCAGTAAGGGGATCGCAACCCTCAGCACGGTGTGGCCCACACTGGCCATCCCTATATAGGATCTGAACCCGCGGCCTTGTCGCTACTAGCGCCGCACTCTCCCAAGTGAGCCAAGAATCCTTCTCATATTTCATGCAGTTATTTCAGCACAATGAACACCTAGGAATTTTCAAAAGCATGGCCCTATCCTGCTATAGAAAACACCATTCCACTGAGTGAAAGCTGCTCCCACATAGACTTATATAGCTCTAGGAAGCACAATCCCAAAAGCTGCTATTCAGTGGAGCAAAATATTAGGGATTACATTTGCTTCCATCCTCCAGGATTTACCCTGACTATGACTTCTATCTCACTTACTGCACACCACCAAGTTCTGAGCCTCCATGACCATCCATCACTGTCCAGCCTCTCTGTGTGGCTGCAGACAGGTCCTAACCTGGCTCCACCCCACAAACCTTTTGTCCTTCCTAGTCCCTTCCAAGGGCTCCATCTGAAGCTCCAGATAGAGGAATGGCTAATGACACCCAGTCTTCGAATCCTCCCTGTCCTTCATTCTTCACATCCAGTCCATCAGCAAGTAGGGCAGTTCTGCCTAGAAAGTGTATATAACTTACATACTTTCATATCACTCTATTTCCTCCTAAGTCTCCAAGTCTCTCCACATGTGCTTTTGTCCCCAGACTCCCATGTACCTTTCCATGCAGTCCTCCAAGCTCCCCATTGCTACTTCTAGATTATTTCTTCCCCTGCTTCCTACCCCCCCCCTAAAAAATGTTCTTTTGAATCTCTTACTATTTTTTTTTTTTTTTTTGACCAGTAAGGGGATCGCAACCCTCAGCACGGTGTGGCCCACACTGGCCATCCCTATATAGGATCTGAACCCGCGGCCTTGTTGCTACTAGCGCCACACTCTCCCAAGTGAGCCACAGGGCCGGCCCCTCTCTTACTATTTCTTTGACTACCCCATTCTCTTTCCCCATGATCTGTTATTTCTATCACTCTCCCTAATTCATGGAACAAATACAAACCCCTCACTTAGTGTTTCCCAACACATCCACAATGTTCATCTTTTTTGGTGACTTCAATATTCAAGTAAATGGCCCTAGATTTTCAGTTCCTTCACCTCCTCACCTCAACTCCTTCTTGACCATCCACAGTTATAGTCACAACCTAGATTTTCTCATCACTAAAAGTTTCTCCAACTCTGATGTCGAAATAGTTTGTTCTTAGTCTTGTATCTTTGCTTGCTGCTCACTCAGTCTAGTTCCCGGTGCAGTTGTTCAACCTCGTTGAGTCCTCCAAGATTAACCCCACGAATTCTGGTATCCCTCTGTGCTTTCCTATCTTCACTTACCTCTTTGTCCATAATCCATGGCGGTGCAGTTGTTCAACCTCGTTGAGTCCTCCAAGATTAACCCCATGAATTCTGGTATCCCTCTGTGCTTTCCTATCTTCACTTACCTCTTTGTCCATAATCCATGGCCCAGCATTAAAATTCATTCTCATCCACCTCACATAGGTTGCCAGAGAAAATGACCAAGCTGATTGATTTCACTTTAATGATCTTGAAAACCAAATGGACATTTATTCCATTGAGAAACAATATTATTATGTTTCCCTACTAAGCTCACTTTAGCACAATCATGGCTCTGCTGGAACTAACATAGCTTAGCTGGAACTGTTTCTCAGAATTCTCCTCTTTGTAGCAGGTTACAGTTGACTATGAGAAATGCGTGCAAGATTTGGAACGTGGAAGTAAAGTAGCAGCCAGTAAGGTTAGAGGTTGGTGTAGAGATTCGGGCACTGTTATACCTCATACATGATGACTCTGAGCTCCTGGCTCTTCCTGTTGGCTCACCTGAGCTACATCCTCTCCAGCACCTGAAAATCTCCTCCAGCACTTAAACAGCATCTTATCTACTCTCCCTGGATCTTCTCCTCCAACTTCTAAGACCTGGGCCAGGTGCTCATGTGACTCCGTGATCAGGACACCAGCTTCCCCTGCAGGAGAAACCTTTCATCACCGAGGCTGCAGGTGTGATGGTGAGAGACAGGTGAAGGTTTAAGTCTGTCCCCTGTGGGTTCCAGTGTGTCCTTGTGGATTCTGGTTTGTCCTCATCCATTCTCACTTATCTTTGCTTGCTCTCTCCCATTTCATATCCAACTTTCTAACTTTCCTTCCCAACTACCAGCCTGCTGACCTAAAATGATTTTCAGGCTTAATACTAGATACAAAAGCAACAGCATTGCATGGACTTCTGCACCAGCCCCTACAATTGTGTAGGATCTAATCAGTATAATAAATCCCTTCTTTTATACCACCCGTAGTGGTTCTGACTCTTTAATTGACCCTAACTGATAAAGCCTTCTCTCTCAATCCTTCTCACATCCTCCTGCCATTATCTGAAGGCCATTCTTCATATTTCATTGCCAAAAACAGAAGCTATAAGAAAGGAAAATGCCTTTATTTTTATTTTTTCTCCATTACTGCACCCACTATCCTAGCTGTATCTACACTTGCCTCTCTTTCTTCCCTGTTGTTATAATAGAGGAGTTCCCTCTATTCTTATCCAGGACCGATTCCTCCAGACTCCATCTTCTCTTGCCTGCTTCTCTCCATCGATTCCTCCTGCATAACCAACCTTTTAATTTCTACATGATCCTTCCAATCATCTCTAGTCCCTCTTTACCTTTAATAAACCTTCTTTTGACCCTGCATTCCCTTCCCTACCCTTTGTAAAGCTACATGACTATGTCAATTGTCAGGTTACAGCAATAACTAGCTAAAGCCAAAACATTTCATTATTTTAGTTATATTAAGTTTCCATTTGTATTGTCAGGATTAGGGCCATAGCTACACTAATTGTATGGCTGCTAGGGCTCAGACACTCCTAACCCATTGTACAGACTGAGTCACCAGACCCCTCACATGCCAGGCTGTGTCCCCAGACCCCTCACACGCAAGTCCATCCTAGGTAATTGGGAAAGATCCTGGGAGCCGTTGGCAGATGACATGAGCTCAGCCCTCAGCAGCAGCAGCAGCAGTAGCCGTAGCACCAACAAGCCTCCAGCAGCAGTAGTGGCCTCTCTGTGGCTCCCCTGGGGACATCCCAGGGACGAGGGGCCCCATGGATCAGAGCCACTCATCCTTTATACTTAAGTCCATAACATAGGACACCTGGGCACACATACACAATTACATTAGACAATAACCAAGGAACACCTGAGCACATGTGCATATTTACACCAAATGCTCAGCAAGATTCTGAACATCTGAGGGGCCCTGAGCATTTTTCTCTATTTTCCCTACACCCTCATTTCCCTGACTCCTTCATATAAAAACTTCTCGAAAGTCTTACTATATACACTTTCTCTTCTTTTTTCTGTTCTTGACACCCTTGAATCTACCCTAAAGTGACATAACTTCTCCTTAATTACTCTGAAACTGATCTTGAGAAGTCACCAATCATTTTTCTGTTTCTGCTTATTTGACTTTAAGCTGTATTCTTCTGAGTTGGCCACTCCCTCCATTCTGGAAAATTCTCTTGGTGGCATCATATTTTCTCATTAGTTTTGTTGTTGTTGTCCCTCCCCCCACCCCCATAAGCCGCTCCTTTGCCATTCGGTTTCTGGCTTCTCTGATTCTATTCTACCATTAAATGTTGGAGCTCTGTAGGGCTGTCCAGGGCTCTCTTCTGTATGTGTACTGCATCCCTAAATGATCTCAATCACTCCTGTGTCATGCATATGTTGTCAATCCACCAATTTTGTTTCCTTACCAAACTTTGCCTGTTTACTGAAGATTCATTTATCCAACTGTCTACTTGATATTCTCCCTTCGATGTCTCATCAGAACTCTTGATACTCCCCCATAAACCAGGTCCTTGAAAAGTCTTCCCTATCTCAGTAATGATATTACCCCCAACCAATTATTAAAGCCAGAAACCTGGAAACCATTATTAAATGTAATATACTCCTTTAAAATGTAAAGCAGATCATGTCTTTCACCTGCTTAACATTCTTTAGTTGCTTCTATTGACCAGAGAATAAAATGTAAACCCCTAATCATAGCCAACAAATCCACATGACCTGGTGTCTACCAACAGCTCCAGCTTCATGTTGGGCTCTTCTTCCTCTCAGCACCGCCCTTCTGTTAGGTCCAAGACTATATTTCCACCTTAAATGTCACCTACTCAGAAAGGATGTCCCCGATCACCCATTCTAAGTAAGTCTTGAGTTTTCTTTATCACACCACTCTGTTCATTTTGCTCCTAGACTTACAAAAATCTGTATTTATTTCCTGTAAGTTTATTCAAAATGTACTTAACTCACTTGTTCTTGGCCTCACCCATTAGATGGTAAGCTCCATGAAAACTGGGACTATGCTGTGTCTAGATACTTTGCATTATATCTGGTATCTAGTTAACATACAATAAATGTTGAATTAAAGAATGGATAGCATATCTCTCTTAAAAAGAAAAATTGGATTAAACCAAACTCCATAGGTGGGACTTCTTGTAGCTTTTACAATGCCTTTGGAGTTTTCATGAAGTAGCTATGGTAAGAATTACAGCCGAAATATAGAACCTTTCCTTATGGGAGCATCTCAGAGGGCTAATGCTTTGTGTAACACACTTATGAACTTTAAAAATTATAAATCAATTTAACCTTCCATCACACATGACCAACACTTTTCTCACTGGAGAAGTAAGATTCATAAATCCATTCAGAGATTTCTCCCAGTACATGTATTTTTTTTCCTTAAGTGTTGGAAGGTTCCTTTAATCACAATCAACAAATCACCACAGATACACTGAGGCAGCTCTTGAGAGGTCAACTTGCTTTTCTGAAATAGATCACCTTCATAAAGTTGTTTTTTTCTTTTTTTAACTTGGTCATCTGCCTACTTTCTCATTTATTAGCCTAGGGCAAAATGTAAAATCACAGCCCACCAGTTTTGGCTCTTGCAATTATTTTTTCAGCCATCCAATGATACGGTCAACTATGTGCTTCAAATGGTAAATTTCAATATATTTATCACCTTTAAAGAGTTAAGGAATGGTTTGTATGACCTTAAATAGATGCAAAGGATAGTTTGGATTATAATTCATCATAAAGTTCAAATATTGTTATTCATTGGTAGGTTTCATCTCATTTTTCCTTTTTAAAAATCAACATATAATTTATGAAACCTTTAACAGACAAAACAAATAGTGCTAAGTTTTACTTTAATGTACCATAAAATATTGTCACTATGTCTCCCCCCAACCCCTTCCCTAACCCCACTGTAACCTTTGGGTATACAAAATTCAATCTAAGTTGCCATATTTAAAAAAAAAAAATATATATATATATATATATATATATAGAACACCTTCTTTTAGCACAGATGTCTTTAGTCTCTTTGAAGAGTTTGTACACCTAAGCTTATAATTCTTACATGAATTGCCCACACAAAGGCTGCGTCATTATGATACATGCATTTCCAGAAATCTGACCAAAAACATTTATTTGACCACTTGCTGTTATCGTAAAGGGAGATGAAGAATGTACTAATGGAAAGGGAAGAAAGTAGGAAAAATTGGGAATAGGCCAGGAAAATAAAATAATGAGTCAAATAGAATATTTTAAATCTGGAAAAAATGCCTCAAATCTTTGACTTTAAAAATGCTATGGGCCGGCCCGGTGGCCCACTGGAGAGTGCGCCGCTTGGGAGCGCGGCGGCACTCCCGCCAAGGGTTCGGATCCCATGTGGAGACCGGTTCCCGCTCACTGGTTGAGTGCAGTGTGGGCGTGACACCGAGGGTTGCGATCCTGTTGCCGGTCCCCGGTGCGGATGCAACACCAAGGGTTGCGATCCCGTTACCAGTCAGTAAAAAAGACAAAAAGGAAAAAAAAANTTGAGTGCAGTGTGGGCGCGACACCGAGGGTTGCGATCCTGTTGCCGGTCCCCGGTGCGGATGCAACACCGAGGGTTGCGATCCCGTTACCAGTCAGTAAAAAAGACAAAAAGGAAAAAAAAATGCTAAATTTTTTTCCAGTTTAGTTACTTGTGTGGCATTGGTTTGCCAGCATATAAATTTATGTTTGTCACCAGTTTTTAAAGAGGAGCTTCAACTCAAACCTTTCAGACTGTACTTTTGTGAACCGTAGACCTAATTGATACAATACTTTCCTAGAAAGTCTGCTCCACCTACACAACAATTGCACCAGCAGAAACTGTCTGATTTAACTATTTTGAAACTCTGGAGTTTATTGAAGGCTCGCAACTTCCAGGAGAAGGCTTGGATGGTGATTGTGACTAATTTTGTTCAATTTTAGCTGTTAGCACACTAGCAGCTACCCATCNTGGATCTACTAGACAAAGATTTAAAATAACTGTCTTAAACATGCTCAAAGAACTAAAGGAAGAAAGACATGGAGGAGTCAAGAAAATGATGTTTGAACGAAATGGAAATATCAATAAATAGAAAGAAACCTAAAGAGTCAAAAAGAAATTCTATAGATGAAAAGTACAATAACTGAAATGAAGAATTTACCAGAGGGATTCAAAGGCAGATTTCAGCAGGCAGAAAAATTAGTGGACTTTAAGATAGAACAATGGAAATTAGTGAGTCTAAGGAATGGAAAGAAAAAGATTGAAGAAAAGTAAACAGAGCCTAAGGGACCATCAAGCAGATCAACATACACATGGTGAGAATTCCAGAAGGAAAAATGAGAGAAAAGGGGGCAGAGAGAGTATCTGAAGAAACAATGGCCCAATATTTCCCCAATTTGATAAAAGACCTCAATATACACACCCAAGAAACTTGATGAACTTCAAGTAAGATGAAGTCAAAGAGATGCACACCGTAATACATTGTAATCAAACTATTGAAATACAAAGACAAAAAGAGAATTTTGAAAGCAGTGAAAGAGAAGCAACTTGTCACACACAAGAGATTCTCAATAAGATCGTAATCACATTTCTTATCACAAACTTTGGAGGCCAGCAGACAGTGGAATGATATATTCAAAGAGCTAAAACAAAAACAAACAAAAAACTGTTAACCAAGAATTCTACATTTGGCAAAACCATCCATCAAAAATGAGAGAGAAATTGTCGATAAACAAAAGATGAGGAAACTTGTTACTATTACACTTGCCCTTCAATAAATACTAGAGAGTCCTGCAGGTTGCAATGAAGAATAGTAGATACTAAAAGCCATATGAAGAACAAAAGATCTCAGTAAAGATAAATACATGGAGAATTATAAAAGCTAGTATTATTGTAATGGTAATGTGTAAACTTTTTGTTTTCTACATGATTTAAGAAACTAATAATTTTTTTAAAAACAATCATTAGTCTAAAAGCTTGTATTATTATACTTTAGTTTGTAACTCCACATTCTGTTTTCTACATAATTTGAGAGAATAATACATTAAAATTATTAGTTTATGTTTTTGAACACACAATGTACAAAGATACAACTTTGTGACATCAAGGCAAGAGAGCAGATCCAGGAGCACAGGCAGGAGCTGAGTGAGGGCAGCTCCCTCCACCTGGAAGCAGGCAAGAGAGCAGGCCTTGGGTCCTAGGCAGGAGCCAAGGGAAGCACCCCCCTGCCCCCCCCAGAAACAAGAAAGAGAACATGCAGAAAACACCCCTTCTGGGTGGGTTGCCCACCACAACCACCACCACAGGCACTGCCATAGCATCCAACTAGAAGTAAAATGTTCTCTGTTCATAGGTGGTATGATCTTATATGTAGAAAACTCTAAATATTCCACCAAAAAAAAAANTTTTTTAAAAAAACTGCTTCATGTTTTCTCTTTTTCCCCTTTGGGAGGCAGACATTGAAGACCAAGACACTAAAAAGCAACCACATATACAGATGAAATCAGAAAGCCATTGCACATACCTAGGGAAAGGCATAGGCTCAGAAAAGACCTGAGAAGATTTTAAGTTTATACCTCAGGTTAATTGTTGTCACAGAGACAGCCTACAATAATTGATTAAACAAGCGAACAAAACAAAACCCAGCAAATCTTGAGGAAGGGGAAGAATCTAATTTCCAGAGCTACCAAATTATTATATTTAAATTTCCAGTTTTCAATAAAAAATAACAAGGAATACAAAAAATCAAAAAGAATTGCCCATTCAGAGGGAAAAACATAAACCAACAGAAACTTTCCTTAACAATAACCTGATGTTGGATCTACTAGACAAAGATTTAAAATAACTGTCTTAAACATGCTCAAAGAACTAAAGGAAGAAAGACATGGAGGAGTCAAGAAAATGATGTTTGAACGAAATGGAAATATCAATAAATAGAAAGAAACCTAAAGAGTCAAAAAGAAATTCTATAGATGAAAAGTACAATAACTGAAATGAAGAATTTACCAGAGGGATTCAAAGGCAGATTTCAGCAGGCAGAAAAATTAGTGGACTTTAAGATAGAACAATGGAAATTAGTGAGTCTAAGGAATGGAAAGAAAAAGATTGAAGAAAAGTAAACAGAGCCTAAGGGACCATCAAGCAGATCAACATACACATGGTGAGAATTCCAGAAGGAAAAATGAGAGAAAAGGGGGCAGAGAGAGTATCTGAAGAAACAATGGCCCAATATTTCCCCAATTTGATAAAAGACCTCAATATACACACCCAAGAAACTTGATGAACTTCAAGTAAGATGAAGTCAAAGAGATGCACACCGTAATACATTGTAATCAAACTATTGAAATACAAAGACAAAAAGAGAATTTTGAAAGCAGTGAAAGAGAAGCAACTTGTCACACACAAGAGATTCTCAATAAGATCGTAATCACATTTCTTATCACAAACTTTGGAGGCCAGCAGACAGTGGAATGATATATTCAAAGAGCTAAAACAAAAACAAACAAAAAACTGTTAACCAAGAATTCTACATTTGGCAAAACCATCCATCAAAAATGAGAGAGAAATTGTCGATAAACAAAAGATGAGGAAACTTGTTACTATTACACTTGCCCTTCAACAAAAGAAACTGTGGCTTGAGGTGTCATGAGATCTTTATCATTCTAGGTAGCAATTTTGTGGATTGAGATTTAGATTCCCATGTCATTAAGAAATCTTTAAGCACCTTACGGGTATTTTATCCATCTTACAAAAATACAAAGCCTTCCACTTTCTTCACTGGGACCACAGTTTATAACTATGTGGCTAATTAACAATCAAGAAGTAGATAAACTATGTCAGTGGGCAAGACTTAGCAGATTACTAAAGAAATAATCTGTTAACAATTTACCTGCTTTTATATCCTTCTTCCAATCCGCTGATTTTAAGGACAAACCATTTTAAAAGCAATTGGTTTATATAATCACTCTTTTTACAAGTCTCTTTTTCCAATGCAGTGGCAACCTGGTTTCTATAATCATTCTAATCTGAGTAATTATCCAGGTACAGCTAACTATAAGAATTTTTCCATTTTAGATAAGAATTTTATTTTAGTCCATTAGGCATCGTATTCACTTACAGACAGGTGTGAACATAACTGGACCTATTCCACAAACTATTTTATGCGTGTCACCACATTTATACTTTAGTTTGTAACTCCACATTCTGTTTTCTACATAATTTGAGAGAATAATACATTAAAATTATTAGTTTATGTTTTTGAACACACAATGTACAAAGATACAACTTTGTGACATCAAGGCAAGAGAGCAGATCCAGGAGCACAGGCAGGAGCTGAGTGAGGGCAGCTCCCTCCACCTGGAAGCAGGCAAGAGAGCAGGCCTTGGGTCTTAGGCAGGAGCCAAGGGAAGCACCCCCCTGCCCCCCCCCAGAAACAAGAAAGAGAACATGCAGAAAACACCCCTTCTGGGTGGGTTGCCCACCACAACCACCACCACAGGCACTGCCATAGCATCCAACTAGAAGTAAAATGTTCTCTGTTCATAGGTGGTATGATCTTATATGTAGAAAACTCTAAATATTCCACCAAAAAAAAAAATCTGTTGGGCTAATGAATTCAGCAAAGTGGCAGGATACAAGTCAACACCACCAAATTAGCTTCATTTTTATACACTAATAATGAACAATCTGAAAATAAAATGTAAAAAGCAGTTCCATTTATAATAGCATCAAAAAGAATAAAATACTTATGAATTAACTTAACCAAGGAGGTAAAAGATTTGTACAATGAAAAATACAAAACACTGCTAAAAGAAATTAAAGAAGACATAAATAAATGGAAAGACATCCAATGTTCATGGACTTGAGGACTTAATGTTGTTAAGATGTCAGTACTACCTAAAGCAATCTGCAGATTTAATGCAATCCCTATTAAAATCCCAATTACATTTTTGCAGAAATAGAAAAGCCTGTTCTAAAATTCACATGGAATCTTAAGGGATCCAGAATATCCAAAAAATCTTGAGAAAGAAGAAAAGGCTGGAAGATTCACACTTTCTGAATTCAAATATGACTATAAATCTAAAGTAATTAGAACAGTGTGGTAGTGGTATAAAAACAGACAGACATATAGGCCAATGGAACAGAATACAAAGTCCAGAAATAAATCCTTGCATATGTGGTCAAATCATTTTCAACAGGTTGTAAAGACCATTCAATGGTGAAAACACAGTCTTTTCAACTAAACATGCTGGGAAAACTAGATATCTACATGAAAAAGAGTGAAGCTGAAACCTCATCAAACACCATTACAAAACTTAATGCAAAATGAATCCATGAACTAAGTGTAAGACCTAAAACTATAGAACTTTTAGAAGAAAACACAGGGCAAAAATTTCATGACATTGGTTTGGTGGTGATTTTTTGTATATGACATCAAAGGCAATGACAACAAAAGAAAAAATATACAAATTGAAATTCCTTAAAATAAAAAAAAATTGAGCATCAAAAGACACTATCAACCAAGTAAAAAGGTAACCCTAGGAATGGGAGAAGCTGTTTGCAAATCACATACCTAAAAAGGGATTAATATACAGAATATATAGAGAACTGTTAAATCTCAACAACAACAAAACAAACAACATGATTTTAAAAATGAGCAAAGTACTTGAATAGACATTTCTCTAAAGAAGATATGCAAATGGCCAATAAACACATGAAAAGATGCTCAACATCACTAATTATTATAGAAATGCAAATCAAAACTATAATGAAATATCACTTCACACCCAGTAGAATGGCTACTATTTAAAAAAAAATAAAAGAAGTGTTGATGAGGATGTGGAGAAACTGGAACCCTTATGCACTGTTGCTGGGAACGTAAAATTGTACAACCACTGAGGAAACACTATGGCAATTCCTCAAAAAATTAAAAATAGAATTACCGTATGATGCAGCAATTCCACTTCTTGGTGGATACTCATATGAATTGAAAGCAGGGTCTGGAAGGGATATTTGCACACTTATGTTTATAGCAGCATTATTCACAATTAGCTAAAATGTAGAAGTAATCCAAATGTTTATTAACAGATAAATGGATAGGCAAAATGTAGTATGTACATACTGTATTAGTCAAAGTTCTCAGAGAAACAGAACTAATAGGGTATATATGTAGAAGAATAGATTTATTATGAAGAATTGGCTAATACAGTTATGGAGGCTGGGAGGTCCAACAATCTGCCTCCTGAAAACTGGAGACCAGGAAAGCAAGAAATGTAATTCTACTCTGAGTCTAAAGGTCTGAAAACCAAGGAAAATGATAGTGTAAATTCCAGTGCAAGGACAGGAGAAGACTTATGTCCCAGCTCAACAGGCAGGCAGGAAGTAAAAAGGGGTGAATTTCTCCTTCCTCAGAATTTTGTTTTATTCAGGTCCTCAGCACATTGGACGATGCCCACACTCATAGGGGAGGACAATCTACTTTTACTGAGACCACCATTCAAATGCTAACCTCATCTGAATACCTTCACAGACACACCCAGAGATAATATTTAATCTGAGCATCCTTTGGCCCAGTCAAGTTGACACATAGAATTAATCATCACACATATAATGGAATATTATTTTAGCCTTAAAAAGAAAGGAAGTTCTGACAAAGGCTAAAATATGAATAAACCTTGAGGACGTTATGGAAGTGAAATAAGCCAGTCACAAAAAAGGCAAAAACTATATGATTCCACTTGTATGAAGTATTAAGAGTAGTTAAAATCATAGACACAGAAAGTAGAACAGTGGTTGACAGGACTGGGGTGGGGAAGGGGAAATGAGGAGTTATTGTCTCATGAATATAGAGCTTCAGTTTTGCAAGATGAAAAGAGTTCTGGAGATCGATAGTGGTTATGGTTGTATGACAATGTGAATGTACTTAATACCTTTGAACTGTGCACTTAAAAAAAATTAAGATAGTAGATTAAAGAAAAGTTGAATAATACAAAAAGTTGGGGGGAAAATAGAATTAAAATACCTTTAAAGAGAATTTTAAAATTGTGTTTCCCATTAGTAGACTGAGCTTAAAATTGAAATTAATGGACACTGTTATTTATTTTAGCAGTATACCAAATTTTATCAGGATGCATAAATCTTCTGAAAATGATCATTGTGTAATCATTGTGAAGTCCAAGTCATATTGAATCAGATTTTACTTTCTCCAGTTTTTTTTAAAAAAGAGGAGAAATTAGAAATTATTAGTGGCAATAATAGTAGTAGGAAATCTGAAAGACAAAAAAAAATCATTGAGAAAACTGACCTCCAAAATTACCTACATAAGAGTTTTTAGACCTAACTAGTAACATAGGAAATTTTTCTAAGCTTTCAACTAATAGATTATTCTAAACCATACAAATGTTCCAGAACATGAAGAAAAATGGAAAGTTTCCAAATTCATTTTCAAACATAGCAAAACACTGTCACCAAAACTCAACAGATATCTAACACAGAAACAATCAGCCAAAAATTGCCAATAAAAGTGCTACAATAATGTCTCAGACAAAAATAGCAACGAACGTGTAGAAATTCATCAAAACAATAGTATGCCATAAACAAAGTGTATTTCAGAAATACAAAGAGAGGTCAGTGTGATAAATTTTATTAATGTGATATATAGTGGTAATAGGTCACAGAGGAAAAATTGTTCTCAAATGCCAAAAGACATTTAATCAAACTCACAGATTCCTGATGAATATGTCCTTACCAATGGCAGAGAAAAATCTATCAAGTAATAGAGGTTTAACTATACAGAACTTAGGTGTATAAAACTAGACATTCAGAAAAAAGTATGATGAACTAAATTTGCATGTGGATAGAATAAAGCAAAACCCAACTCTATTGTGAAGACATGAGATACATGTAAAACAGAATAAAATAGAAAGATTGAAAATAATGGGATGTTCTGTTAGCTGAGTTTTAAATTGGCTCTATATAGGAAAAAATTCAAATTAATAGAGTCTTATTATTATTATTATTATTATTATTTTGTCTTTTTTCGTGACCGGCAACGGATCGCAACCCTCAGTGTCACGCCCGTACCGGACCGAGACCGGCAATGGGATCGCAACCCTCGGTGTCGCTC